>NC_140580.1:238529087-238823657 GCF_964204655.1 Triturus cristatus | reverse complement strand
AGGGATCTAGTCATCATCTTGTCATTCGGGAGCCGGATATAGTACACATCAGAGTGCTGGCCCGATGGGCCTAATTCAGCATCTTATCCTTCGGAGCTGGATATAGTATACAGCGGAGTGCCGGTACGATGGGCCTAGTAAGCCCTCCATCCTTCCAAGGTCGATACAATGTGCTTTAGATTGCTGGGACTAGGGGCCTAGTCAGCATTTTATCCTTCCAAGCTCACTAGAGTGTGCATCAGAGTGCTGACATGAGGGGCTTGATCAGCATCTTATCCTTCTGAGCTGGATACAGTATGCATCAGAGTGCTGGCACGAGGGGCCTAATCAGCATCTTATACTTTGGAGCTGGAAAGAGCACGCATCAGAGTGCCCGCAAGAGGGGCCTTATCAGCATCTTATCCTTCCAAGCTGGATATAGTATGCATCAGAGCGCTGGCACGAGGTGGCTAGTCAGCATCTTATCCTTCTGAGCTCAATAGAGTGTGCATCAGAGTGCTGGCACGAGGGGACTAGTCAGCATCTTATCCTTCCAAGCTGGATAGAATATGGATCAGACTGCTGGCACAAGGGGCCTAATCAGCATCTTATCTTTTGGAGCTGGATATAGTACGCATCACAGTGCCCACAAGAGGGGCCTGATCAGCATCTTATCCTTCCAAGCTGGATATAGCATGCATCAGAGTGCTTGGACGAGGGGCCTTGTTAGCATCTTATCCTTCGGAGCTGGATATTTTACACATCAGAGTGCTGGCACGATGGGTCTAGTCAGCCCTTCGTCCTTCCAAGGTTGATACAGTTTGCATCAAAGTGCTGGCACAAGGGCTTAGTCAGCATCTTATCTTCCCAAGCTGGATATAGTACGCTTTAGAGTGCTGGCTCAAAGGGCCTAGTCAGCATTTTATCCTTCTGAGATGGTTATAGTATGCATCAGAGTGCTGGCACGAGGTGCCTGATCAGCATCTTATCCTTCCGTGCTGGATATAGTACGCATCAGCGTGCTGACACAAGGGGCCTAATCAGGATCTTATCCTTCCAAGCCAAATATAGCATGCATAAGAGTGCTGGCACGAAGTGCCTAATCAGCATCTTATCCTTCTGAGCTCAATAGACTGTGCACCAGAGTGCTGGCACGATGGGCCTAGTCAGCCCGCCGTCCGTCTAAGGTTGACACAGTTTGCATCAGAGTGCTGGCACGAGCGGCATAGTCAGCATCTTATACTTCTGTGCTCGATAGAGTGTGCTTCAGAGTGCTGGCACAAGGGGCCTAGTCAGCATCTTATCCTCCTGAGCTCGATAGAGTATGCACTAGGGTGCTGGCACGACAGGCCTAGTCAGCCCTCCGTCTTTCCAAGGTTGATAGAGTATGCATCAGAGTGTGCTGGCAAAACGGGCCTAGTCAGCATCTTAACATTCCGAGCTCAATAGAGTGTGCATCAGTGTGCTGGCACAAGGGCTAGTCATTCCGAGGTACAGTGTGCATGGGTGTTCTGGAAATCTTCTGCATGCTTACAACAGCCAGATTGGCTGAAGAAGGATGACAGGACTAGCTAGCCTCCCACCCTTCCGAGCTTGATACATTGTGCCTCAAAGTACCGGCACAATGGGCCTGGTGAGCCTCTCATCTTTCCGAGCTCACGGACGATTAAGTGATTTGCCCTTATAACACAGGATGTTGAGCCGAAGCTGAGACTGAAACCTGCTTATTCAGCACCAAAGGTGGCAGCTCTAGCCATTACGCCACAACCACTTGCACAAGAACTAAAATGTAAATTGATACTTGTATAGCGCACTACTCACCCGCAAGGGTCTCAAGGCGCTTGTACAAACACCGCTGTGGAACCCATCTTGGCTTTCCCTGTGAGGCGTCCACTCTTGGGCACCCCAAGGTGGAGGCCAGGCATCCTTAGCGTTGTGGGGGCTGTTGTGGAGATTAAGCAAGCTATTGCCCAGAGTTGCAGAGTGGGACTCCATGATTGGAATAGGCACCGAGGCGAGAATTATCAGGTCTGTGGAATTTTTGAGCCCAAGACCCACCGAGGTGGGGAATTGAACCCTGGTCCCGGGCTAGACCTCTGCATCAGGGTCTGCCGCTCTAATCATTGAGCCACACTTCTCCAACTAAAACGTTTTCTATTATAATATACCACAAAGCCATAGATGTATGTATGCATGTAGTATATTTATCTTATGCAACTAACAACCTTTGACAAAGCCAATAGTCCTGGCTTGTCGTAGGTGCAACGTTACTTATTTGGAGGCAATAACAGAAGCAGCGAAATACCAGTCGGGCAGCACATTATGCTGATCACAGATTTTTAGCATAAATGTTTTAATTATTTCGGCCACGCCCCTTTGAGAGACCCCCCGTTTTTTTTATCCCACTCAAAGCCCTGCATATTAGCAATAGTTTAACTTTTATCTGAAACTCTACACCGCCGTCAATAACATGCTGAGTTACTCCAAGTGTCTGGTAATGCACCCTGCATTCAGACAACTCATTCCTCATTCTCGCCCCTTCACTTTCATGCTCACCCTTCACACATAGCGATCACAATGCACTCACACTGATCACCATGACCCATTTACCCACTCAGCCTGCACTCGCAGTGATCACTCTGCACTCACAATGCACTTGCGCTGTTCACCCTGTACCTCACCCTGCAGTCACACGAGCACACTACTCACCCTGCACTTATGTGACACTTCACTCACCTGTTCCCCTCAATCCTCACTCTGCAATCTCAGTCAAACAAGCCCATCACTAACCATGCATTCATTAGTCCCACTCTGCACTAACATGCGCGCCCAAATTCATATGGTCACCTCACTCACCCTACTCTCACACTGTTGCATCACTCACCGTGCACTCACATGGGCACTCCTGCCACCCACGCAGCGCAGAGGATTAATGTGCCTGCTACCAAGGAAGTGTACCATGCAGATCACAGAACTGAGTGTAAGCAAACTATGAGTAGTGCTATAAAAAACTAAATGTTTGTCTGAAAGGTGCTACAGCAAGATGAGGTGCATTGTTGGTGAGTGGTAGTGAGAAAATTCATGAAGGAGGAAATGGGGCAGGGGGCCCCCAAAAAAGACTGTTACACTGTGTACAACCAGTGCTAGGGCCAGCCCTAGCTGGGAGTGTCAGCCAATCCCCCCCACCCCCCCCACCCCCCCGAAGTTCGGGTCTTGTGCCCCTGGTAAATGTCCACACCCAAAGCGCACTGGGGCAGGGATCTTGGGGCAGATTTACAATAGCTGGCGCATCCCTGAATATCAGCAGGGATGCGCCAGTTATTGTGCGCCACAGCTCCGCCACCATGGATGCGCCGCATTTACAATGCGGCACACCATGGGGCAAAAACGGCACAGATGCGTGACGCATCTGTGCCGTAAAAGTGGCGCATTGCTGGAGTTGCGTCGCAAGTGCGACGCAGCTCCAGCAATGCTCTGGGGGGCCCTATCTTGCTAATGCTGCGTCAATCCTTACGCCTGCTTCAGGCAGGCGCAGGGTTTTGACGCAGCATGAGCCTAAAAGTGACTGAGTGAAATCTTGTAGATTTCACTCAGCCACTTTTAGGAGGCGTTCCTGCGCCAGAACGCCCCCCCCGCGCAGGAACGCCTACATGTGGCGCAGAGCATTACAACGTGACGCATCTCCCAGATGCGTCACGTTGTAAGCACCCCGCACCATGGCGCAGGATTTGCGCCGCCGCTGCGTCACAAAAGTGACGCAACGGCGGCGTAAATGAGGCGCAAGGGGCTTGTAAATCGGCCCCCTTGTGTCTAGTAGTGCTTTACCAAAGCCCTTATTATTAAAATTAACTAAAAAATTATCATTGTACATATGACAATATAAAACATAGCGCTGTGCTTACCTAGATGTAAACCCCTCAATTAATTTAAAAAAACGAATGTCTGCCAGAGAGTTTCAAAATTGGAGCAAGGTACTCGCATTTCAAAGTAATAATGTGACACTTCCTCTGTTGCATTTTAAATGAGTGAAAGGTGTCCTAAATACAAGTTAGAGGGAAAACAACTCGTACAAGGGCTCATAGTAAAATAATACAAACATGGAAGACATGCCACCAAGCCTTTCATGTCATGTGCACTGTTTTAATCATCCTGATTACGGACTGTCACTTCCAATCATACGATTTCTCATCATTGGTAAACTGGTGATTTCCTTTAAAAATTGCCATGAGGGAATCAACATACGGCGTCGACTCTTAACCCTGTATGAATGAGATGGCTCCTCTGCTTTAGAGCAGAAAGGTGCAGTTCCAACAGCAGCTTTGCTCGGAGCGCTGCTGCTTCTGCCTGCTAAAGCCGAGGCTTGCCTCTCCAGCGGTGGGCGGGGCTTCCGTGGGCTCGTCCGAGGTGTCCAATAGACAGGACCTCCGGATTCTGCCGAAGGCCAGGGGATACACAATCCCAAGGGGATACCAGATATTACACAACACCGGGACTCCAGCACCCGTTTCCATAGCAGCGCTCCGTCCCAGACAAGTTCAGCCTTGCGAAATATGGAGCCTCTCTCTCTGGCCGGGGCGCACAAGGTCTGATGTCAGCCCCGGCGCGGCCTCGCAGGAAGCGCCACCCACGTCGGCCGCGTTGCAGGCCGGCGCAGGGGAGAGCAATGTCTTGATCCATAGCCTAGGACCCGCCGAAGCGATTGACCACACTTCATCAATAATGAGGGCACAAGGAGAAGGGCTTAACCCGCCAAGCCCTCCGAACTGGAGTTTCACCCAACAAAGCAGCTAGGGGCATATTATCAAGCACGGCGTTACAATTATCGCCGCTTTAGCACCAGAAAACTGCCGCTAAAGCGGCGATAATGGGCTTGATAATATGCCGCAGAGAATTCCAATAGAAGCCCATGTTGACACCAGAACATGGGCTTCTATGGGAATTCTCAAGGGCATATTATCAAGCCCATTATCGCTGCTTTAGCGGCAGTTTTCTGCCGCCAAAGTGGCGATAAGTTTAATGCCGTTTCTTGATAATATGCCCCAAAGCAGCTAATTCTTGCCGGATAGTTGTGGCGCTAGTGAAGCTCGTTTAAGGAGCGGCCAACTTTAGGCCAGGCAAGCTCCACCCCCCCATATAATTGATACTTCACTGTAATCTAAATATGATCCTCTCGCACCCCAATTATACTCACTCCTCTGCCGCTGCTGTTTAGACATACGCCACTGGAACTCTGTCTATACTCCATGTCTCGATTCCGGGCTCTGGATTTGGGCCGCTAAGATTTCGTCTGAACTATTCGAGGTTAGGTTCTGTCTCCCTTTACTTCAAGAGCAAACCATCCGACTCTGCTACCAACAGAAAGAGCCTGGCCCACTTAAACATTTACCCTCAACTAGATGGTATTTATTTGCTGCATGAGAGGTAAGAGGGAGAACATCATCACAATTCAAATTTCAATGCAGTGTAACCAATTGGGTCACACAATAATCCAGTCCACAACTGAATATGAGATTAGTAGAGTTTAATTATAAGTTCAAAAATAGATTCACATACACCGGTCTTAGCATAATGGTATAGAAATACAGAACGGACAAAACGTGTCGGAATCTCCTAAGGAGATTCACCCTATATAGATGAAAGAATATGACTAATTCAATTATAATTAAATAAGTAATGAGGAAAAATAATTGATTGATTGATTTTCAAAAGCAAGTATTAGCCCTATCTTCCCCTACGCTACCCTAACCGGACCACCTACTCTAAGAAGCATTTTAATTTGGGATTAAAATAGAAAGGTGTCAGCTGTCAGAGTCTTCAGTAGAAGGCACTTCAACCTTGGGTCACGTAGCATAACAAAGCACACAAAGCACAAGAATAAGTCTGCACCCTACAAAGTCCTAAAATGTCTCCTGACACTCACTAAGTTACAGCATATCAGTTGCATTCAAGGTAGAAAATCCCACGTGACTTACTCCTGTACTTTACCACGATTCTGGCACAAATTGGATACCTACACCACCTTTTCCTCATTGATAAGTGGCAACTTTATTCGTCTTCGGTTGTTCTCCTCCTCCTCCATGAGAACTTGTATCCCTGCTCGTTGCCGCGTTTCTCCTTGACAAACTTCGCCTTCTCACACCTTGCTATCTAATGAAAATAAACCCCTTCTGTGCTAACTAATGAGGCTTTGTCCACACCTGCAGTAGAAACAAAATGCAAACGAAAACATTCCACAGTGAAGGTTAAACACAAATTAAATGTTAGACTGCCATGTGAACCTACAGTGAATATATACGTTAGGCTTCAAATTAAGTCAACTTAACAGTGCACTGAGTTACAGATACTCGCACACAAATAAATGTATAACAAGGGAAGTTTCTTAACCCAGGATTAATGCAAAAGGCTGGTAAGAAATATTAATTTACACAAATGAATATAATGTCATGTTACACATGAACCTCTAAACAATAACTGCACATACATTTTGTCTCCTTAGTCTCACCATAAATCCCGTCATGAATTTAGATTTTCCTCTACAGTATCAATGAATAAGTACTTCAAACTTCTCTATTAGTCACGTTTATTAAACACGCAATTTATAAATTGTATCTATTACATGTGGAGCCTTAAATACATGGTACTCCATCTTAATGAGGCTAATAGCACAGTGAGCTATGGAAGATGATATGTGACTTCTACACCTTGCAATCCCCCAGTTTTATGTAACACATCCTGTATAATAATTTCCAAACTTAAATAATGTATTGTACATGTAATTTGCACGTGTTGATGTAAAGCGCTCTGACACCCTGAACAGGGACTGAACAATGTGAAAAGCTGCCTCTCTTAAGTATGTGTGAAGTGCTAACAGGGTGTGAGCCTTTGTTTTCCCTCGACTTCATTTGCATCAGGTTTGAGGCTCCTGACTTCCCAGTGAAGAGACTCAAACAAAAGGAGGCCTGATAACCCCTCAAATTCGGCCTTTGTAATGGGTCCAGCAGGAGTCTTAAATATGAAAGCCCCATCCCTGCCTGCACGTTGTTGCTTGTTGCAGATGGAAAGCAGTCAACATGCAGGTGCTCTTGAAAGTGTCCCGGTGTTTGGAAATTACACCAGAACGAGTTCAGCACATTATTTAATGGGGCCCAAATTCTTGGCAGGGTGGATGGCGTTCACCCTGTAAAAATAGTGGGTGGACGCCGTCCACCGGCGTGCACCGCTGACTGGTGTCCTGCCACATTAAAATGCAGTATTCTAACTCCTGATGTGTGTTGTCTGGAAGAGCTGTAAGTTATATCACTGAGTCAACCACGGTAAAGAAAAAATATGCCCAGCTTGTTATATTGCCCAACAAACTGAGTCAAAAAGCCAATAGGTTTCACCTCTCCGAGACCAATTGGCTTTGTTAATATTTGTTTTTAGGTCTCGCCTGGCGAAAGCAGCGCATGTGTTGCTCTCGCTATTGCGAGTACCTATTGGAATCGATTCTGCCGAGGGCTTTCATGCACGCGCCTGCATGGACAAACAGCAGACAACATGCACGTGTCCGTAGGGACTGTGGACAGTCCCACGCCATTTTGTTTCCATAGCAACGAAAATGCCGCTTCGCATGTGCTTTGCTTTTATTTTTGCTGTCAGTTCCCTTGGGGCACAAGCAGACATCCACTTCTGTCTTTTTGCTGCGATCAGCTGTCCTGCAGTTCCCCCGGGGCACAAGCAGGCATCCACTTCTGTCTTTTTGGTGCAATCAGCTTTTTTTTTTTTTTTACAGGCTAACAATATCTTCTTCTCCAAAGTATGTTTTGGAATGTTCTATTTTATGTTTTGAGCCTTCTGAATATTGTCCAAGTCAAAAACGGGACAACATTTTTGGGAATTAAGGAATCTGGTGGCTTACCCAAATGTTTACTTAGTAAACCCATCGTGTGTTTACAGACCCTGGCCGCACAAAATTAAGTTGTACAAAGTAAGCACACTCTGCTTAAGGTCACTTGTGACCTCAAAAGGGGGGCCGTTAGACTCCTTGGTGTGACAAATGCAATTAATAAAAGAAAAACACAAGTTATGCATCCTACTTTCCTCTGTTCATTGTGGTGTCACGCACACACGTCATTGCTCACTCGTTCTTGATATGATTACTTTTAAGAGGAGATTTTAATATACCCTGGTCGCAAACGCACCATTGTTGGCGATAGGAATACCGTCATGGTTATGGTTGCCGACTTATTCAGGCTGTAAGTGGTACATGATTGGCATAGGAACATACAAATTCTGTTACATCCAACCTGTGTCGAAGTATGGCACAGTGTAATAAAAGAATAGTATTTGCCCGCCCTTTTCAGTCATAAGTTATTTGCAACCGCTTTTTACTGCCTTGACCGGAGCGTGTAACAATTATATTTTCAGCCAGATAACAAGGCAGAAAGAACTCCTCGCCAAAGCAAAAGGTACGTGAAACCGCTCTTCTCAGCATACTGTAATAAACCGTGTTGCAGTCGCTATGCTGTGCGTAAAGGCGTCTAGCAATTAGAAAATGTAAAATTAAAACCTCTGTGTGGTAAATGTTCGTTATCAACGATTCTGCAGAGTGCCTTGTCCATCTCCAGGACTCGCATAACCGGGTACCTTCAGTTAACGCTTCACGTCCCTGTGTAACCCATCCGCGGTTCTTTTCAGTTTTCTGGGAGTGGGAGGTCCGTAATGGCTGATTGATGGACGGAGAGGGCAAAGGTTGGGGGTATATCCTCCCAAGTTCATGCAGTGCCCCCCCCGGGCTAGTCTGGCAGGTCATTGTGTGGGCTGTGTATTTTTTGGTCATTTGCTAGTCTGCTTTGGTTCTGCGGTGTCGATTTTATTGTTGGGTTCCTTGATAGTAAAATACACGTTGCCTGCAGCAAGATTAAACCCGTGCAGTTTGCCATGCCTTGTAAAACATATATATAGCCTGTCTTTACAAGTACAAACCTGGGTTAATTTGTAAACATGGGCTACTTCTTTCATCTTTCTGATTCACTAATGGGGAGGCCACTTTTATTATGGTGCCCGGCCTATTTTGTGTCCGAGTCAGACCCCGGTCTCCCTTACAAAAATTAAGATTTTGGGCACATGGGGGGTTTGGGCGGCAGCAGAGCACGGCGAGATCTGCCCCCCAGGCAGATTGGGAGGGGGAGCGGCTGGCCGGCGAGCGGCCATTTTGAAGTTTTTGGGCTACATTGGAACTAGCCCAATTGTAGCCCAAATTTAGACAGTTTAGCCCAATGGGCTATTTATGGGGTTTTCACGCTTTCCCAGCCACCATTTTAGGTTTGGTGACCTGGTGGCTGGGAGAGCTGTATTGTAAGGATTTTTGTCAGGCCTAGTGTTGTTAGGTTTTGATATTGGTTGTGGGTGCTTAGAAGACGATAAGATGGCGACTGGTGATTATCGCGTCCTTGAAGCGATGAGGCTTCTTAGCGAATGGCGGATGGATCTGCTGATCCCGGCGGCTTTGACGACCTCGTGCCCAGTGAGGCGCGCGTCGGCCGGGGTGGCGGCCGACGTCGCGGCGTGTTGCTCCCCGGAAAGCCGGCATGGTGATGGTGAGTGATGGGGCCGAGCGCATGTCAGGAGCTCGGCCCCAGAGATGGCGGTGGTGTCTGGCGGGAGGCGTGGGGGAGAGGCGCGAGGCATTCCGCCGGGATTGCATTCCGTTGGGGGCCGCTCAAATGCCAGAGGAGCGGCCCCATGTGGTGTGCAGGCAGAGGATCAGCGGGGCAGCGTGCCGATAAAGCGCGCTGCCCAGGGGATGTGGAGAGGCAGGGGGGATAAGGAAAATGCGTGGGTAATGTAGCGGAGGGAGGCATTAGAATGCGACGGGGGAGCGCGTTGCATGGCTCCCCCAGGCGCTCTCAGGCTGAAAGGGGCCGCTCATATGTGAGGAGAGGGGCCCCGATTTTAGCAGCAGAACACTTCCCAGCGCGGAGGCAGTGGGGGGGCTGTGATCCATGTTGTTGAGGCGAGCCAGTTCTCCTCAGGGGTTGTGGGCAATCAGGCCTTTTTGAATGAGGGGAGAGGGGGGAGGAGGTATAATCTGGGGGCGCTTACCCATTTCGGCGGAGGGGTGGGGTTGGGGGGGCAGGTAGGTGCTGATGGGGACCTGGAAGGTGGAAAGGGGGGTTTCTCCTCTATTAATAGACTCTGAGGGAAGCGAGCATGATTGGGCTGGGCTGGACCTTTTTTTGTCATGGGCTGAGGGGGTGTCAGGGGCACATGGGGATGTGGGGCTGGATAGGGTCAGGTTGGGTGTGGGGCCTGAGGTTTTGGGGGTGGGGGTAGGTGCAGAGGGGGTCGGGTTCCGATCTGGGGGATGGGGAGGCTGGGCCGAGTTTTCGGGGGGGCCTGGGCCAGGGGTTTGGAATGGAGCAACGGAGAGGGGGATGGGGGGGAGCCTGAGGAGGTGGTGGACCTGGGTGCGGTAGGGTGGGTGTGGGTAGCTAGCATTTAGGAGCCACAAGTAAGAGGGGTTGGGATGGGAGAGAGAAGAGAGGTAGGCCCAGCACACCAGACCATACTTTTTTGTTGCAGGCGGTGGAGCAATGCACAGAGCATCGTGGGGTGCCAGTCTTGGTAGGGCTGGGAGCGGCCCATTGGCACCATGGAGAAGGGAGGGTGGAGCCTCGGGCGGCGTACCCAGTACCATCGGGGAATCCTGACGCGGCCTGCAGAAGTAGGCCCGGGACGGGCTCGCCGGCCCCAACACCCACAGGAGCACAACGTCCCGGGGGACAACGCGGAAGACGGAGCGCTGGGGAGGAGGAATTTTGATTTTCACGACGGGTGCATTCTGCGCCACAAGTTGGATTATGAAGAGGATAGTATGGAGGAAGGAGAAGTGCGGGATGTTGAAGAGGGGGAAGAGGGGGGGCCGAGTAATGTTGTGTCTAGTATTTTACAGGTGTCACGACGCCAGGCACAGCCCACGGGTCAGACATCGCTAGGGGTGAGCGGTCGGCCCCTTTGCCAGGACGCAGGGTGGAACGGCGGACGGAGTCCTTGGCGCAAGGTAAACGGTCATCGCGCTTGCGTCCTGTGATGGTGTCAGTGGGCGTGGGTGGGCCTGACAGGGAGGGGGGCAGGAGGTCGTTTGAACACAGGCGCTTATGTAGTGGATGTTGGGGTAGGAACGGAGGAACCAGGTAAGGGATCGGTGGAGGGGACAGGTAAGACGTCCATAGACATTGGTGGCGTGATGGATAAGAAGGTGACGGTTGAGATTCAGATGGGGAGGTGGAGACTAAATTGGAGAGCAAAGAGGTGAAGATTAAACGGTTGCCATACATGGGTGTTACTAAGCCATTGGGAGCTCATCTAATGTTGTCCACCAAAGAACGGATATGGAAAGGTGAATATGTCGAAATGCTTAAACTCCTCCACAGGGAAGTGAGGGCGAAAGAGGGCTCTAAAGAGGAGGAATTTGAGTTGGCAAAATGGTCGAAGGTGCCGTTGATGATTGAGAATTGGATGGCTGCGTTTCTCATCTATGCCAGTGTGTATTGCGAAAAATATCCGGAAAGGTCTGTGGCTATGTTCAAATACATGGACGTGATCAGGAAGGCTCAGATTACGGGCGCAATATGATGAGGAATTCCTGGCACGCATGACGTGGGACCCGGAGGCTAAATGGGGAGAATTCGATATGGATTTGTGGCAACACACGATGGGTTTAGCTGGGTCTGGGAAAAACATTTTTACTGCCAGTGGGCTCCTGCTCGTTTATTGGCCCTTTCTTGGAGGCCCCACCCGAGGGGGGGTGGGGCGAGCAGGCAGGGGACAGTTGGGGGCAAAAGGGCTTGCTGGGATTATAATAAAGGGTTGTGCACCCGGGAGTACTGCCGTTTCCGGCACAATTGCTCAGGGTGCGGAGGCCGGCACGCGCTGGTCAATTGTTGGGGTGGCCAGGGTCAGCAGCAGGGGTCCCAGCAGTGGCAGGCAGGAGGGTTTAAGGCGGGGGGGTCAGCAACAGCAGCAGCAGCTGTTGGGAGGGGGCCGGGAAGCTAAGGGGCCTGGGCCCAAGGGCTCGTACTCTGGTTAACGTGGACAATTTGTTGGCAGCCTTGCAGGGGTATCCGGATGTGGAGGCTGCCGAGCGGTTGCGTTTGGGTTTTCTGGACGGTTTCAAACTGGGGTACGATGGACTGAGGGAGAGAAGGTGTGCGGACAATTTGAAATCGGCAAAAGAGCACTGTCAGGTAGTGCAAGACAAGCTCGATAAGGTAGTGCGTGAGGGCCGCATGGCGGGTCCCTTTCAGGAGTGGCCTTTACCAAATCTGATTGTGTCACCCATTGGAGTGGTGCCTAAAAAAGAGCAGGGTCAGTTTCGTCTCATTCAACATTTGTCGTGGGCTGAAGGAGGTTCGGTGAATGATTTTATCGACGAGCGGGAGGCCACGGTGTCCGATTCATCTATTGACGTAGCCATGTCACTGGTAGTGACCGCGGGCGCAACGCAATGATGGCAAAGTGCGACATAAAGTCGGCTTTCCGGCTGCTTCCAGTTCGCCCAGATGACTGGGATCTTTTGGGCATCCAGCTTGGCGGTCACTGGTATGTGGACAAAGCGTTGAAAATGGGCTGTTCTATGTCATGCACACTTTTTGAGTGTTTTAGAATGTTCCTACAATGGTTGTTTACGGAACGGATGGGTCACCAAGGAGTTACGCACTACCTGGATGACTTCATTTGTGTGCACCTCAGGCTCCGCGGACTGCCAGAGGGCTCTGGACAGTTTCAATGAGATCATGAGGGAACTGGGCGTGCCGTTGGCACCGTAGAAGACTATGGGACCCAGCACGACCCTGTCCTTCTTAGGAATTGGACTCACAGTTGATGGAGGCACACCTTCCGGCAGACAAAAAGCAGCAAATGTTGGGGCTGCTGGCAACAATGTTGGCAAAACATAAGTTCACCGTGAAAGACATTCAAGTACTGCTGGCTCACCTCAATTTCGCCTGTCGGGTGGTCAGAGTAGGGAGGACTTTTTGTAGGCGACTGTGCAGGGCACTTGCGGGCCAGAGACCTCTGCATCATCATGTACGTTTGTCAGTAGGGGTGCGGGAGGACTTGAGGATGTAGCAGTTTTTACTGCAACATTTCAATGGCATACCCTTGATGAGGGAGGCAGACATGTTGTGGGATGTACAGATTTTTGCAGACGCAGCAGGGAGTACAGGTTTTGGTTTGTACTGGCAAGGGAGGTGGTGTGCCGAGCACTGGCCCCAGGAGTGGTTGGAGGGGGGCAGGAGCATAGCCTTCTTGGAGTTTTTCCCTCTGTGGTGGCAATCACATTATGGGGTGAACTTTTGGCGCACAAGAAAATAGCCTTCAGAATTGACAATATGGCGGTGGTGCACATTGTGAATCGCCAGTCTGCCCGTGATGAACAGGTCCTGAAATTGTTGAGGGTTTTTGTGTTGGGATGTTTGAAGCATGACATTGCTTTTCGCGCGGTGCATGTGCCAGGTGTGGACAATGACATTGTGGATGCTTTGTCTCGTTCGCAGTGGGGGAGATTCCATGGGCTTGCCAAGGACGCGGACAGGACCCCGACCAGAATGCCGCAGCATTTGTGGTACACAGGATGTTGCAACTGGTTTTAGGTTCCCTGGCTCATTCCACGAAAGCAGCATATCGGACGGCATGGGAGGAATTTTTGCGCTCCGGCACCCGGCGACGGGACTCTTTTGCGGCTAGGCAAGAAGATGTGATTCAGTTTATATTGGATTTGGTTGAGAAGGGTCTTACGAGGGTCACGATAGCGGGTAAGCTGGCGAGGATTGCTTTTATTGGGAAATTATTGTGGGGCTACGCCCCTTCTGCAGGAGAACTTGAGACGCACATTTTGGAAGGTTCGGCACGTGAATGCGGCCGCGCAACCAGGGTGCGGAATCCTTTGTCGTGGGAACTTTTGGAGCGGGTGATTGGGGTGTTGCCTGGGACTTGTTTTGACGAAGTGGAAGTTGTACTTTTTTCCACACTGATGTCCTGGATGTTTTTCGGGGCCTTTCGGGTCTCTGAGTTGTTGGGAACCAAAGATGATCAGGGGCTGTCTTGGAGGGAGGATTTCTTTTAGTTCGGATAGGGTCAACATATGGCTGAGAAAATCAAAAACGGATCAGAGGGGAAGGGGAAAATGGGTTTCGTTACAACAGGGGGTTGCTTCGCAGGCTTGCCCTTATCGGTGGGGTTTGAGGTGGAAGTCTTTCGCAGGGGATTTAGGGGGTTTGGTCTTCGGGCATGGGGACAGATGAGGTGTTAAAGCTTCACGGCTTTTAGCTGTACTGCGAAAAGAGCTGGGCAGGCTGGGGAATGAAGGGAGAGAATATGAGACGCATTCGTTTTGGATTGGAGCGGCTTCAGAAGCCGACAATAGAGGCTGTGGGCGAGGGGACATTATGAAGTTGGGTAGGTGGTCTTCGGACTGCTATCAGCGTTATGTGCGCAGCGTACCTGGGTGGTTATAGCGTGGTTGTTCCTGTTTTCTTGTTGTTCATTTATGTTTTTCGTTTCAGGTTCGGTGATGGGTCCCATCATCAGGGAGATGTCCATTTGGATTGTCGGCCATTCCTTTGTGAAGCGGGCCCAATTCCAGGCCCGCTCCAGCTATTTTGGGGAAAGTTTGGGGTTTAATAAAAACTGTTTTCTGTGGGTTGGCGGGGCAGGGGTGGTAAGTGTTGGAAGGAATGGCTGCAGGTTCTCAACGGGATTTTGGTGGCTGGCAGGTGCCCTGATGTTTTGGTACTTCATTTAGGGGAGAACTACATGATAAGAGAAATGGGCCTGGCACTTATGAGATGTATGAAGCGGGACTTGGCTTTGATTAAGGCTCAGTGGGCTGGTTGTACAATTGTCTGGACAGAATTTGTTCCTCGCAGGGTTTGGAGAGGGGCGGTTAACCCGGGTGCGGTAGACAAAGCCCGTAGGATTGCGCATAAGGATATTAGGTATGACACGCCGGACTTTTTCAGAGATGACGTGGTTCATTTATCCTGGCTGGGTATGGACTTGTACTTATTGGAATTGAGGGAAGTGTTGGCCAGGTTGCTGGGCGTTCATGGGCATTGAAAAGGGGGTGGGGGTTTGTTGGGGGGGCAGAAAAAGGGGGGAGGCGGCGTCTCAACCTACACTCCTGCCTTTTTCTGGGTGGCGGGGTGGTTGACAGTTGGCCGGGATTGGCTGGAGTTTTTTGTTATATGTTGGTAGTTTGTGAGCAGGAGCAGGGAAAGGGTAACCAGGTAGGATAAGTTTAGATTAGAGGTTGGTTAGTTACAGTAGCACAAAGGCAGGTAGGGATTAGGGTCAGGGGAGGTTAGTATTTGTAAATGCTAGATTGTGTAGGATTGTGTAATATTATTGTTATGTAATGTTATGTTGTATTTTGTGGGGTGGGGGATCTGATGTGGGGATCATAGGGGTGGGGGATCTGATGTGGGGATCATAGGGGTGGGGGGGGGAACAAGGGGTCATGAAATTCATGTATAGTGAGGTTTTAGTTTTGGAAGGCAGTTGCCAAGGGGATGAAATTGTGATATGCACCTGTTTCAATAAAGCAGGCTTTTACACACACAGAACGTTGGTCTCGTGTTGGCTTGCCCCCTCCCTCCCAAGTTGAGGTTTTTCAAAACCAGTTCTAATAACCTGCCCCTTTCTCATCACAAACAATGATTTATTTTTTTACTGTTCCTGTAAAACTCAGGACAGGGGGTAAACCTGTGCACACTTACCATAAAAGCGCTTCGGTGCCTTACTCAGGGGAATTAGACACTATATCCATGCAATGACAATTAATACAATACTCCATTTTTTCTACAAGAATATATGTAGGCCACTTTTTGTATGTGTTACATTCTAGTATGTGCAAAAGAACATGAACAAAATAAAACTCTTCAGCGTTACAGGATCTGACATAATGATCTACTTGTTTGAAAGTGATGAGCCCGGGGCAGTTGACATCACTCAATTAAAAACAATGAAAGCAGAAGGGTTTGGAACAAAACGTATTCATAATGTATCAGGTGTGGGTTTTTGCTTCCAGTGAAATTCACTTTATAACTTTTGGACCTTGACTTGTAAATCAGTACATGTTAGGTGTTTCTAACTCTGGAACTCGTTTCATATCAAAATCTACTTCCCCAATCCCTAGGTGTAAAAACTTCTAGTGTAATTTTGAGTGACATTATGTCCTCTTGTTTCAGGTGAAAGCAGCCACTGTAGTTTTAAAATAGACATTCGGGAAGGCAGTTGAAAATAAGCATTTGGTTATACCAGTGTCTGTTCATATTAATCCGAAGGGCGTGATTGCGCAATGCTGTGATAAGGCAGCTCAGTGGCCAAAGCGCTTGACCAGACTCTTGGAGGTCAGACCTTCATATCCTGAGAGCACCTCGCATCCTTCCCTTCACCGTGAACAAAGTCTATTGAAAAAAATACAGTTGAACATGGCACAGGTAGGTGAAGTAATTTGCCCAGGATCCAGTGGTCGAAGTGGGCGGGATCGGAAGGGCACACGTGCCGCTACTTCTTAAAATTTCAGCAATCCGTTCCCATACTTTTCTGATTTTGGAAATATGTCCCAGAATGGCAGAAATAGTGAAAGCTTATAGATAAGTTTTGGCCATTCATGGCCGTGCGGGGACGGGCGGGTGGGAATAGAAGGAAAGGAACTCTGTCTCTCTTCCTTCTTGTCCAGGGAAGACAAGAACAGTGTCTGCTTCCACTATGCCGCTGCCCCCATCTCTCTTACTTCTTCCTCTTATTGCCGCTCTTTCTGTGTGGCTCCTTCTCTGTTTCTGGAAACCGTGACTTTAAGAAACAGCTCTCTTACTCTCTCTTCCCTTTATTTGTTCCCCTGTGAAATGGATACAAAAAAAGAAAGAATCCCTTTTGCTGCAAATGTCTGTAATGAATTGAAGACGCTGCTCTAAAATAATTTAGTAGCTCTTTATTTGTAGACTGAAGATAAGCTGTGGGTATCAGGGACCCAGGAGCACGAAGACCCATAGAGTTCAAACAGGCACAACAGAGTTCCGAACTAGAACATGAAGGGATCCAATAGCCTTTGCTCCAGCGGAAAGGGCAAATTTACATATCCTCCCTGCGTCACAGATCCGTCATCACCCTTACTCATTCACGCACGCATTCATTGGTGTGGCCCATAACACCAACACTCATACGTCTCACTCAAATCTGCACACAGGAGGAAAGAAGCGCTGGACACGTGGGGTACCTTATTACCTATAGGAGAAATTTCTTTACATTATGTACATTACATCAGTACCTATAGAATCCTAACTTTAACATCAAGGCACTCCATGACTTGGTCGACGGACCAATTAGTTGGAATGGTTGATGGTAATTTAGAACCAGCTAAAACCACATTTAAAGCTTCAGAACCTTCAATCAATACCTTATTTAAAGAATCACAAACTAATTTTCTTACTCAATGATTAGTTTATCTAATTAATTTGCTTTCATTTGCATAATTGGCATTTTAATCAACACAGAGTCTTCAATTTAATTATTTGGCACAATTTATACTGACAATCATATTTACCTAAATGTTGATATCGATGACCATTTCCCAAACCCTGTTCGCCCTGCATAAATCAAATCCCTTTGGGTGAAATCGTCCAATCGAATGCAGGCTTATACCCAAATAAATCCGGGACAAAGTTATTTTCGCTCGGCACGACACAGTTCCAAAGATCAAAAGGACCAGGCAATCGTGCAAGTAAATCAATTAATAGTCACCAGCACAAATTCGGGACGCACTTCTGGAACGCACTAGTCTATACCCTCTTCTACAGTTCCCCTTTTATAGTAAATTCTAAAATAATCGACAGCATTTTCTAAAATCGAGACGCTGATTGGCTAAGCCCTTGAAATTTGTAATACGGGACGTTGTTCCCAGGTTTTCTTGGTTCTCAGAAAATTGAATATGTCATCCTTTAGCTTGTACAGTTCTCATGCGAAAATCCTGTATCGACATGTGGATCTCTGAGTATAGGTTGTCATTGTCTTTTCTGCCATTCACATTAGCTGAGTTCTGGCAATCCTCCACGTTCCTATCCTTGACGAGGAACACAGTGCCCAAAAGGGAAAGTCGCCTGGAGATATTCAGAGCCATCCGAGTCTGGTCAGTAGACATTGCGCTCACAAGACAGTGGCTACTTCCAAACTCCATTTTGAATATCACGGCCTAGTAGGCCCAAATGCCAACTTAAGCAAAACAAACATAAAAAGTAATTAATATGCGGAAATGGAGATTCTAATGTTTAAACCCACACTAAACCCTTTATATATTAGTATTTCCTTAGCTTATAGCAACATTCAAAGCAATAATACTCACCATTCCGCAATACCAGGAACGCAAACCATTACAAAAGAAACATAAATCATGCAATTCTCTATACCAACACATTCCACAGTTAATATGCGTACCACAGTTAGCCCTTAGGATTATTTGCCATGCAATTAGCATTTAGTCCCGCGTGTAATTTGTGTATTAAGGTGTAATGTTGATTAGTGAAACCACTGCAAACAATTAGTACAGGCTATTAATTAAAATGATTACTTAATTAGTGTTTTCATGCAAATTAGAGAAGGTATACAAAATTTCGTTTTACCTGCTCCACCAATCCCCCCTTTGGTGATTTTTAATATCACCACAAGTCCCACTAAATTTCATAAATTTTCATTGTATGGAAATGATTTCTCAGATCTCCTACTTTTGATTACGTCACATCATAGTTTCCCCCATCTCATCCTCTCTTGTTTTCTTATATATATATTTTTTCAATTCTTCCAATCTATATCTCCCATTTCTCTTTTCTCTTTCCTTGGTTTCTTTCTCTCTTTTCTTGGCAACGTCTCTTTTTATTTTATTTTGTAACTTTCTCCTTTTTATACATACACACCCTAATCTCAAAATTAATATTAGTATTACCACACAAGTCATTGGAATTAGAATCTTACCTACAAATGAACTACCTAATTTGATTAAGAAGCTTTTTATAGTAGAAAACCCTTTACCAATCTTTTCCCAAACACTTTCAACCTCCAACGGAACAATTTCCTCATGCAAATCTGTTATATTCTTAATATATTTCTTTAAATCTTGACTCTCGTCAGGAATATAAGTACAACAATGTTGCACTTTCAACATTCACAGACTCCTCCCCCTTTTGCCAAAATAATATCAAGGGCAAGTCGATTTTGCATAACTATGGCTCTCATGGCAACCATTTCGGTATTTACCAGTAAGAACCCTCCAGCAGTGCTTGTCGACAAGCGATCCACTACTGTAGACAATGTCCTAATTTTGTGTGCATTCAGAGATATTCCAACAGTTGGTATCAGTGCTCCAAAAATATCCCCTACAATTTCTGACCAACTTTACCTTCTCCTACGTGTTAGTTGTCTACCTATCTTGTGCACACCATCTTTCCCCTTCCCACATGAAATATCTTTGGGAAGACCAGGCCTAGGTAACATGTGCCATACCAATGGTCTGGCAACCGGTAATAAGCTTTACTCCCGCAGATAAAATATAATCCAGGGAATACCGGATCGTTTCCTCCTTTAAATCCCCATCCTCCCATGATTCTATATGTATCATGGCATTCACTCGCTCCTATGAAATAATTGTCATAAACAGTTTCATTTCTTCTGATACACAACTTCCCTTTCTGAGGCTAATCTAAAGCCATTGCGGGACTCATTTCTCCCTTCAAATGGTTTTCTTTCTCCACATCCCATACTGTTGTCTCTCTCTTTCCCTCAGGTACCTTTCGTTGCATCCTGATTCTCCTCTCTTCCACCATGTCCAAGAAGATTTTTCTTCCTTCCTCAGACTACAAGTAAGATTATTTTTAAACACTGCTTCTAAAGTCAATTCTCTAGTTTCTAAGAAATATTCAGCTAAAGTCTTACCAGGTTTTATCTTATTCAACTCAGGAACTACAGGTACTTGTGAGAAAATGTTATCTACATCAGAGTAATAGTATTCTAATTTCCCTGTTTTATAAAACAAGCTTGCTAATACACTACAGAATATTCCATATGTCACAGGAAGGTGATGGTAAGTAACAGCCTCTGATACTGAGGCAGATAACTGCATACAAACATAACAATCTCTAATGTCCATAGTTCTTACATATTCACACAATAACTTTGAAAAAACGTTGTTAGAAAAATCAGTTATAGACCTATCCTTATGTAAGTCAGTTCTGTCTATCAATCTAGTTGTATGAGTATCATGAATCTTTTCTACATTAGTCTTATTCTCAGTATGACCCTCTATCATTTCGAACGTTACTTTAAATGAAATTATTAGAGCTAATATACTCCATAGAAGCATTAGTAATCCTGTACAACAACAACACACCTTGCACCATCTTCGAAGGAACACACATTTTCTACCTTCTGTGTTTGCCATTTCAGAAATGATCAGTGTCTTTTGACTTAGCCTCTTTTATTCACAACTAACTTTGTCTAAACCCAAGGCTCTAAGCGCCTACTTGGTTCTTTTCAGTTATATGTTGGGTCCGGTAATTCAATCCTCTTGTCGCTTCAGTCTGGCATCTGATCGTCTTTTAATCCGTTTTCACAATCTTGGTTCGGAATTTCCTGAACATCCGTCTCTTCTCTGATATCAGACAAGATAACTCTCAGGATTTCCGAATCTTCTTCCTCTTCAACCACTTCCGGTACAGTCACACCTAGACTTTCTTGGCTGTCTGCTTCCTCTTGTACTTCAGGAAGTGCCACATAGGTCCATTCCGGTGACTTATACTTCTGGTTGGGTTTCTTAATTCGCTTTTCTTTCTTCAGGTGTGTCTAATCAGCGTCGCCTGACTTCTCTTGACTCGACACCTCATTCACTTGTTCTGCTTTAGATGGTTTTACTCTTGTCAATCAATACCTCAGTCTTTTTATTTTGTTTGGCCAAATTTCTCCTTTTGCTGGCCTTTTCAGCTTATTTCCCTTCTCACCTCGCTCAGTTTTCCAAGCTCTCTTCCTCAAGACTCGTCCTTCATGTACTTCTCCTTCGCTTTCCTCAGTTTCAGTCTCAATGTGACCTTTTCCTTCTTCCGAATTTTCCTTCACAACCTCCTGTTCCCTATCTACAGTTGTCCCTCCTCGTGTTTCTTCCACACAACCTCATCCTTCACTTCCACATTCACAGCATCAGGCAACAATGTTGAGGGGTTTACATTGAGACACCTCACAAGGCTCACATTCGTAGCACCCAAAATGACCTTCTCATATTTAGTTAGACGACTATGCGTCATAAATTGTGTGCGGCTCCTTGTTAAAAGGATCGCCACGTCATGAGGTACACACACTCTCACAGGATATCCCATCACAATTCCTTCACTCTGTTCCAAGCTGTTACAAGTAGCAGCCACTGCTTTCAAATAACCAGGCAATGCCACAGCTACAGGATCTAGTTCAGCTGAAAAATATGCCATTGGTCATCTTAATTTTCCATGCTTCTGTACCAACACCGAAAGGGCACATCCATCTCTCTCACTGCAATAGAGCTCAAACTCTTTCTCATAGTCAGGCATTCCAAGACCCGGGGCTTCACATAAGCTGTCTCTCAATTGTTTAAAAGCCTTCAATTCCTCTTTGTTCAATTCAAGGGGGTCTTTCACATCACTCTTAGTCAGGCGTACCAGAGGTTTTGCAATCAGTGAAAAGTTACTGATCCACTTACGACAGTTTCCAACCATTCCAAGAAACACTCTTTGAGTCATTGGTGCTCTTGATCCAGCGCAAAAATACCTGACAACGGGGAAACAACCCGTACCGGTATCTTCCGTGCGTCGCAGACCCAACGTCACACTAGCTCATTCATACATGCAGTCATTGGTGGGGCCCATAACACCAACACTCACACGTTACTTCCACACCGGTCTTCACACACAGTAGGGATGAATAATTAAAGCACCAGATATGTGAGCGGAACACCTTATATCCTATAGGGAAGGAAAAGTTATTTACAAAATATACATTTATGCCCTATCACCTACAGATCCTTAATCCTAAAACATCAGGCACTCCTCCCACTTCGGTCAATGGACCAAATTAGTTGGATTGGTTGATGGTGATTTATATCCAGCTAAAACACATATTAAGACTTCAGAATCTATCCCTTAAATGAAACTCACAACTCATAATTTCTCGTTAATCAATAATTGTTCATCTAAAATTTCATAATGATTAAATTTGCATTTGTCTCGTTAAAGTCTAGAAATTTTATATCAAAATTTGAGTAAATCGCAGAACATCATATTTACCTAATCTGGCTAATTGGAGTCCTCTAATTCATTTGGCTCTGCATAATTTTGTCGTAAATTGTCTGGAAACAGTCTAAAGCCCAAAGTTCTTTGCTCAGCACGTTACAGTCCCAAAGATCAGCATAGGACCAGATACGTGCAAACAGCTATCATTGCCGTCGATTTAGGAAAAGTTTGCAGTCATCAGATAGTCGGGCAGCATCTAGACCCTCAAATTTTCAGAAGCAGCTGTAGCAGCAATCGTAGCAGCAGCAGCCGATCGCAGAGCTTGAAGTAAAAATCCCTATTCTACTACATCTGATATAATAAAATAAAGTGACGAAGATACAAATTGATATCTTAGAACAGTCGTGATTGGCTATTTGAGATCGTCCGATGTCAGTTTTAGTCTTTTAGTTCAGTTCGAGGGGTGAGGTCATAAGTTAGTTGAAAAGTTGGCTTTTTCCAGTTGTAGTATAAGGTTGATTGTTCTCGGGTGCTTGGCAGTCATCCCGTTATGTCCTTGTTCTGAGACATGAAGGACAAAGGTTACGACGATGTTTGGAAGACTTTTGGCGCTTCTGCGCAGTTTGCTCCACACCTCATGGGACAGTGGCCACTTCGACGTGTGGAGTTAGCAGCCATTTTGGATTTAGGCCCAAATGCCAACTTAAGCGAAACAAACACAAAAGAGTAATTAATGCATAGAAATAATGAATCTAATGTTAACCCCTTACTAATCCCTCTATGTGCTTGTATTTATCTAGCGTATAGCAACATTCAAAGCAATTATATTCACCTTTTCGATCCTCCTTCTGGGCAACATTACAAAAGCCACATATATCATGCAGTTTTCTATTACCACATATACTATTGTTAATATGCGTACAGATTTTAGTTACAATGATTATTTAGACATGTAAAATGCAAATCCCGCGTATAATTCTGATTTTAATATAGAAATAAAATTCAATAATGTTGATTAGTAAACATACATCACTCATTTAATAATATTAAAATTAATAGATTATACAATTAGTATTTCCATGCAAAATGGAGGAGGTATACAAAATGTTTCACTACCTGCTCCATCAATCCCCCCTTTGGTGATTTTATCACCACACCAATAACATTTTGTATCAATTTGTCATGAAAGCTAAAAGAATTCTTCGTGTTAATTCACATTTCAGTTTCCCCAATATCTTCTCTTTTTGCTGTTTTATATATGTTATCTTTCATCTCTTCTAATTCTACTTCTTCAAATTCCCTCTCTTGTCTTCTATTTTGTCTTCTTTTAAAATTTTCTCTTTTTATCTTTTTCTGTATTTTCTTTCTTTTATAACATAGACATCCTAATCTTAAAATGAATACTAGGAAAATCACACATGTTAAAGGAAATAGGATCCTACCTATGAATGTACTACCTAAATTTACTAAGAAATCGTTAATAGAAGAAAGTTTCTTTCCAATCTTTTCCCAAACACTTTCAATCTCCAGTGGTGCAATTTCGTCGTGCAATTCAGTTATATTTTTAATGTAGATCTTCAGATCTTTACTTTCGTCAGGAATGTAAGTACAACAATGTTGAACTTTCAGCATTCCACAGACTCCACCCTCTTTTGCCAATATTATATCAAGGGCAAGTCGATTTTGCATTACCATGGCACGCATGGCAACCATTTCAGTATTTACCGATAAAAATCCTCCAGCGGTGCTTGTTGATAAGCGATCCACTATTGTTGATAATTTTCTAATTTTGTGCGCATTCAGAGATATTCCCACTGCTGGTATCAATGCTCCAAAAATGGCTCCCACAATTTCTGACCAAGATTCTCTTTTTCTACGTGTTAGTAGACTACCTAACTTATGTACACCATCTTCTCCTCTTCCCATGTGGAATATCTTTGGGAAAACCCGGCCAACATAACATGTGCCATACCAATGGTCTGGCAAACAATAATCTGCTTTGTTCCCGCAGATAAAATATAACCCAGGAAAAACTGGATCATTTCCTCCTTTAAATCCCCATCCACCCATGATCCGGTATGTATCATGGCATTCACTGTTACCTACAAAATAGTTATCATATGCAGTTAAAAGATTGCTTGTCTATGGATAACTCATCTGCTGTACCCTGGCTGAAATATATCAGGAAAGGTTTTTTAAGCTTAGGGCGGGGTGAGCTATATCGAAACTACCGAATGTATTATTAAGGGGGATGTGGCGGCAACAAAAACAACCTTCATGATGGACAGGAAAATGATGAGGGAAGCTAAGGAGGCACAGAAATCAAGCGTCAGGATTTTTCTTATGTTAAAAACAACTCCACACACTGAGCCTTACCTAATGGGATCTCTGTCTTCTCATGAGAAATTTTTATTAACTAGATTTCTGTTGAATTTATTTCATCATTTGCTTGTCAGACATATATTTCGTTTTTTAATAAAGAAGCAGCATCCCGCGGCTGCGACGGAAAGTCTCCACAGGACATGCTGCATTTTATGTTTTTATGTAAATTTTACGAATTTCCCCGCAAACGCTATCTGGTCCCGCTTTTAAAGAAACATGATTTTTATCAGATCAGACCTGCCATGATGTATTTACAAATACTATGTAGTGATAGTATTCTTTTTGTATTAGAGTTTTTAAAGTCGGCTGTTAAATATAGAAAATGCCTGGATTTATAAGTATGCACCGCCTAAAATTCCTGGTAACTCAGCACTGATGTATCCTAATGATGAACTTATTCCCAATATTTACTCTTATTGTGTCGTACTTGTGTGTACTTTTATGGTTTGTTTTAACAAAACCGAAATAAAGTTTTTTATTGATTGATTGATACCTAACTTATGTACACCATCTTCTCCTCTTCCCATGTGGAATATCTTTGGGAAAACCAGGCCAACATAACATGTGCCATACCAATGGTCTGGCAAACAATAATATGCTTTGCTCCCGCAGATAAAATATAACCCAGGAAAAACTGGATCATTTCCTCCTTTAAATCCCCATCCACCCATGATTCGGTATGTATCATGGCATTCACTGTTACCTACAAAATAGTTATCATATGCAGTTTGATTCCTTCTAATACATAACTTTACTTTCTGAGGCCAATCTAAAGCCATAGTTGGACTAGCTTCTCCCTTCAAATGTTTTTCCATTTCAACATCCCAGACTGTTTTTACCTCTCTTCCCTCAGATACCTTCTTTTGCATTTTCAATCTCCTTTCTTCAACCATATCTAAGAAAGTCTTTTCCTCTTTCTTTAAACTGCAAGTCAAATTGTTCCTAAATATATATTCTAATGGTAGTTCTTTAGTTTCTAAGAAAAATTCACCTAACACATTTGCAGGTTTTACGTTATTCAATTTGTTAACTACAGGTACTTGTGAAAATATGTTATCTACATCTGAGAAATAATATTCTAATTTCCCTATTTGGTAAAACAAACTAGCTATTACACTACATGTTATTCCATAGGTTACTGGAAGGTGGTGATAGGTCACTCCCTCCGATACAGATGCAGGCAACTGCATACATACATAGCAGTCCCTTATGTCCATTATTTTTACATATTCATACAACAGTTTTGAAAACACATTGTTAGAAAAATCATTTATAGACCTGTCTTTATGTAGATAGTTTCTATCTATTCTAGTCGGATATACTTTCTGAATCTTCTCTATATTAGTTTTATTCTCACTATGTCCTTCTATTGTGTCTATTGTAACTTTAAATGAAATCAGTAATGCTAACGCACTACATAGAAGCATTAGTAATCCTGTACAACAACAACAACACATTTTAAACCATCTTTTTAGAAATACACATCTAGCTTTTCTACTTTCTGTGTTTGCCATTTTCATAAAATGATCAGTGTCTTTTGACTTAGCCTCTTCTACTTCACAACTAGTTTTGTCTAACCCAAGGCTCTAAGCACCTACTTGGTTCTATCAGTTACGTCTTTTCCAGTATTTTATTTGCTTTTCCATTAACATCACTTTCTTGTCTTTTCAGTTTGGCATTTGATCGTCTTTCACTTTCCTTTCATAATCTGGATACAGAACTTCCTGAACATCCGTCTCTTCTCCAATATCGGACAAGATAACTCTCAGGATTTCCGATTCTTCGTCTTCCTCAACCACTTCTGGTACAGTCACCTCTGGATTTTCTTGGCTACCCGCCTCTTCTTTTATTTCAGGCAGGGCCATATACAACCATTCCGGTGACTTATACTTCTGGTTAGGTTTTCCCGTTCTCTTGTTCTCTACTGTAGTCGTTTTCTCAATTTTCGAATTTTCTTGACTTGATATTTCATTTACTTGTTCACCTCTTGGTGAATTCACCCGTGTCAGCCGATATCTTAATCTCTTTATTTTGTTTGGCCAGACTTCATCTCTTGCTGTTCTTTTTAATTTACTTCCTTCATTATTCTTTTCAGCTCTCCATGCTCTCTTTCTCAGGACTCGACCTTCTGGTACTTCTTCATCACTGTCTTCTGATTCTGTTTCAATTTTGTCTTTTGCCTTCAACTGTTTCTCTTTCCACCACTTTTATTTTCCTTACTTCCGTCCCTCCTCGTGTTTCTTGCACATGATCTTCCTGCTGACTAATTTTCCCTTCCTCTAACTGGATGTTTGCATTCCCTACAACTCCTCGGGGGTCTTCCGCGACAATCTTTCCCTCACTTTCTGTATCTGTCACCTGACCATCTACTTTTGTTATCTCAGGTGGAATTTCTCTCAGCTTTCCATCAGAAACTTCTTTATCAACAATTTCTTTGATTGTCTCTTCACTTTCTTTTTCTTTTCCTGAATGTACCTGGATTTGTGCAATCTCTGAGTCGGAGCTGGTATCAGAAATATGTAGCTTCATTCTCAAGGGAATATTTTCTTGGGCAAAGGTCAAATTTTGCTCTGACTCCCCCCTTTCAGGATTTTCTCTTGTTCTTGCTTCTTCAGCATCCGATTCAGAACTAGTCTCTGACTCATCAAAATATTCTCCTTCCTTGTTATCTACTGGATTTGGAATTTTCAATGTGTGACTAGCATGGATCCAGTTCTTTATTCCAGCACACTTCACAGCTGTTGTTTCCCAACGTGGGACCAGACAGTTCCTTCTTCTGTATACTTTAATTCTCACCCAGTCTCCTGGGCTCAGATCATGAGCTTGTTTCTTTTCAAGGGTGGTGGAATCCGATCCAACCTGATGAAACACAGAATGAACTGCATCAGCCAGCCCCTTACAGTAAACCAACACCAAATCATCAGATATAGGCAACAGCTTGTTGACTGGTATGAACACATGTCGCATTGCTCTTCCCATGAAAATTTCATGGGGGCTCACGCCTGTGGTTCTATCTGGAATAGATCTAATAGTCATGAGTACTAGAGGCAAGACATCAGGCCATTTCAAACCTGTGGCTAAACACATTTTCCCTATTTGTTTTTAATGGTGCCATTCATTTGTTCCACCACACCAGAAGCCTCTGGGCGATAGGCACAATGTAGTTTCTGTTGTACATTGAAGGCTTCAGCTTCACAAATTAATTTCATGATCTCAGTATGGAAATGCTTTCCTCTATCTGACTCAATTGTAACTGGGAACCAGAATCAGGGATGAATTCCCTCAAAACCAGTTTTGCTACTGTAATTCCATCACTTCTTCTTGTGGGGTATGCTTCTACCTATCTGGAAAACAAGCAGACCATTACTAGAACATACCTCAACCTGTTACAGAGAGGCATTTCCATGAAATCAATCTGCATTCTGGTGAAAGGCCCTCCTTCTCGACCTATCGTTCCTAGATTTACCACTGTTTTTCTTCCTGGATTGAATTGCTGATATATAAGACATCTTTGACAAAGGCTTTCAGCTACGAGTCTGAATTTTGCATTGTACCAGGTCTGCTTGAATGACCTTATCATCGCATCTCTCCCTATCTGTGCTTGTCCATGATACATCCGTGCCATGGCATACACCATGCTATCAGGCACTACTGGTCTTCCATCTCGATAAACCCACACATGATCAGTTTCCCTTGGTGCACATCCTGCTTTTACCCATTGTCTCCTTTCCTCATCTCCTGCTTCTTCCTGCAACTGCCTCACTTCTTCCCAGGTACTCACAATGTTAGTAAGCAATAGGGGGTACGAATTCATTTCTCCTTCTTTTGCCCTGTTGATCGAATTTTGATTGCGTGCACAATATTGAGCCATATCGTTGGCATACTTATTACCAACTGCGATGTAATTACCTGTCTGACTGTGGGCAGCACACTTTACAACGGCCAATTGTTTAGGCAGCTGTATCGCCTCAAGCAACTTTCCAACCACTTCAGCATTCTTTATAGGAGTTCCACTTGAAGTTAGAAATCCTCTCTGCAGCCATATCTGGCCGAAATCATGCACAACACCAAAGCCATACTGACTATCAGTTATCATAGTCACTCTCATGTTCTTTCCCAACTTGCATGCTCTAGTCAAGGCAACAAGTTCAGCAACCTGGGCTGATTTTACACCCTTCAGGTAAGATGCTTCCATTACCGCTGCAACTGTACATACTGCATATGCTGCACTTAGAATTCCTTCGTCTGTTCTCAAGCATGAGCCGTCCACAAACATCACAAAATCACTTTCTGACAAAGGTACATCTTTTATTTCAGGACATGGTTTGGTACAGAAGTCGAGTACATTCAAACAATCATGATCCACTTTGTCTCTGACTTCTACATTCTCAGCATCAGGCAATAGCGTTGAAGGATTCACATTCAAGCATCTCACAAGGCTCACATTTGTTGCACTTAATATGACCTTTTCATTTAGTCAGTCGACTATGTGTCATGAACTGAGTGCGACTCCTTGTTAAAAGGATTGCCAAATCATGAGGTACAAACACTCGCACAGGATATCCCATCACAATTCCTTCACTCTGTTCCAGACTTTTACATGTAGCAGCTACTGCTTTCAGACAACCTGGCAACGCTACAGCTACAGGGTCTAACATAGCCAAAAAATATGCAATTGGTCTTCTCAATTTTCCATTTTCTGTATTAACACTGAGAGTGCACATCTATTCCTCTCACTGCAGTACAACTCGAATTTCTTTTCATAATCAGGCATTCCCAATGCTGGGGCTTCACACAAACTGTCTCTCAATTGCTTAAAAGCTGCCAATTCTTCCCTACTCAATTCAATGAGATCTTTTACATCACTTCTTGTCAGTCGTACCAAAGGTTTTGCGATCAGGGAAAAGTTACTTATCCACTGACGACAATATCCAACCATTCCAAGAAACATTCTCACTTCTCTTTGTGTCATTGGAGCTCTCATTCCTTTTATTATCCTGATTCTGTCTGTAGTTATCTTCCTCAGCCCTTTTTCAATTTTGTGGCCTAAATATTGTACTTCCTTTTGACAAAATTGCAGTTTCAATGGGGATACTTTAAGTCCTCCATCCGCCAAATGATTTAGCAATGCTATGGTCTCCATTACACAAGCTTCTCTAGTCTTTGACGCCACAAGCAGGTCGTCAATATACTGAACTAGTACTGAATTTTCGGGCATTTCTAGGTCTTCTAATGACTTTTTCAATATCTGATTAAATATCGAGGGGCTTTCTGTATACCCCTGTGGGATTCGGCACCATGCCAAAATACGTTTGCCAAACCGGAACGCAAACATTTGCTGGCTGTCATGATGCAATGGGATGGAAAAGAAAGCATGACACAGATCAATCACTGTATACCATTCTGCATCATGTGGAATCTGATATAAAATCACAGATGGATTTGGTAGAATGGGACAACATGACACAACAATTTTGTTTATTTTTCTCAAATCTTGTACTATTCTGAACGTTCCATTAGGCTTTTTCAGACCCATAATTGGTGAATTACATGGACTACTCATTATTCCTTGTTTAACCATTTTCTCGATTATGGGAGTAACTCCTTCAATTATCTCAGGTGTCAACTTATATTGAGGAACATTTGGGTAGCTTATTCCTTCCTTCACTGTTATTTTTACGAGATCCACATTTTTCATTAATCCTACATCTTCTCCTGTGAAATCCCAAACTTCTGCCTTTACTGTCTTTTTCAATTCTTTTGGTAGTTCTTCAGGGTTGAATACAGCAAATGCTTCAGTAATCTCAGATTCCATATTAGCCATAGTCATTTTATACAGTACGTCTTCATCAGGGGTCTCAAATGCTATACCATCAGGGGTACAAAATATAGTGCAATTCATTTTGCACAATAGGTCTCTGCCTATAAAATTTACAGGACTTGAATCGCACACAACAAAACGGTGCATTTCAGAAAATGTCCCTATATTGACTTTTACTGGTTCTGTGAGGTATGTTTTAATCTGTCTTTTGGAAACTCCAACTACTTGGATTTTTTCGTCCGAGAGAGGAAGGTTCTTAACATCAGCTGATCTAACAGTTGTTCGAGTAGCACCAGTATCTACTAGGAAAGTAATATTCTCATTATTTACCTTTCCATCCACAAAAGGGCCTGTCTTGTCTCCTTCTAGAGTTGCGCCAAGTACGCACTCTTCTTCCTCCCCTCGGCACCGTCAATAACCTTCTTCTGACTCACTCTCATCGCGTTGTAGCCAATAGTGCGAAACAGCGCTAGCGCGCGGCAGCTTGGTTACCTGTACTTCGTTGTAGAATCCTGTTTCATTACTGTATTTCTGTGAATTTACGCTCTGTGGAAAAGGCGGTTTTGGCGCCTGATTCTGTTGGGCAAAAACCTGCTGCTGTCGCTGTAGCTGAGAACTCACCTCTTTCTGCACCTGCGGATTCAATGATGCATTATCACTATTAGTATTTGGGGGAAATTTACACTCGAATTTCCAGTGCCCTATTCTTCCGCAATTATGACATGGCCATTTCTTTTTGGCTTCTTCTGTATTGAATTGTCCCTTTCCTTTTCCAGTATTAAATTTAGGTTTTGGTCCTGTACCATTTGCTTGTTCAATCAGCTGAGCTTCCTGTCTTTCTGCCACTTTTACCTGTGCCCACATAGCCTTTTCTTTTAATTTACGCTGCTTGGCTTCAATTTCATCACTAAAATATTTTGCATGTCTAAGTACTTCATCTATTTTCTTATTTTGCCAATCCACTGTATGCTGTTTAATCATTTCACTGATCTCTGGTCTTAGGCCATATACAAATCTGTATACAAAAATACTTAGATCCTTCTCACTTACATTTTCATCTCCACTAAACTGCTTAAAGGCTAGGATTAACCTCTCGTAGTATGCGTGTACTGACTCCTTAGTCTCTTGATGAGTTCGGTCAATTTTTCCCAATTGGTTTCTTTAGGGGATACCTTGTTCTTCAGGAAAACAATTACTTGTTCATATTTTTTCATAACTTCAGGGTCAGGGGCTCCTGTTTTTGGATCCCTAGGGTATTCTTGCGTAGGCCAATTTATCATCAGCTTACACTCTGTCCATAGATCTGCTGGTACTATTATGACAAATAGGCTATTTAAATCAATCCACGAAACTTTTGAAAATTTTACAAACCTATCAACTTGCCTATGCCACTCGACTGTCTTTTCGCGTAGTAGAGGGAAATCATTCGTAAATGATAAAATATCTTGCCTAGTCCAAGGAACATGTACATATTCTCCCCCTGGAATTTCTCTCATGGGACATTCTGTCACTGCCTTTTCTTTTTCTCTTACAGGGAAAGCTGCAAATGTTTTATCTGTGGCATCATCTCGTTTTCTAAACCACCTGCTTTTGCATTTATCTACATCTCCCCATTTTCTCAACAAAATGATTATGTCTTTAATCTGGGTTATTCTTCCGGTGGTGTTCAGATTTTCAATATCTTTTTCAGAAAAATCTACTCTGTAGTGTTTTTATAAAGCTTTTACTTTTTCCATGTCTATACCCATTTCATTTGCCACTTCTTCTAGTCTTTCATGTACAGTTTTCGCTCTCCAAGTTATGCTTCTGCATAGAAATAATAATTCTTCATCCTGATAGGCTTTTAACTTTTCTGTAGGGATTGTCCCTACTATTAATTCTTCTAAAACCATCCTTAATTTGGCCACATCTATAGATTGGGATTCTCTGTCTTTCCTCAACCATTCACTCAATTTCTCTGAAGTGGGTCCTACTGGTTTTTCTTCATTACCTCGTTCTAGGTCTCTTGGAGTTTCTGATACAGATCCTGTAGTCATTATCAGTCTGTCTACTAAATTTTGATTTACCGTCAAGTTTTTAGGCGTACTTTGTTCTGCCATATTTGTCATTTGTCTCCATGGGTTCTCATCTGAACTCTGTCTTGGCCTTTCAGTCTGTTTATTACTATTATAAGGGACCGTTAGACAATGCTCATTATCCTTTTGTTTATCAAAAATAGGCATTACTGGACCTATAGTTACGGGAACAGTTACGGCTTCTAAGTTTTTAGTCAATTCCCTAATCTTTTCAGTCAATTCTAAAGTTGTTTTCGCTAATTCTGCCGAATTTTCATTACTCTTTTTATCGTCCGGTCTTTTCTCTGTTTCCCTGAAAGAATAATTTCTCCCTATTTCTTGTGATACTGGTTCAACTTTTATGTTTCGCAAAGTCTCTCTCATTGGGGCACTTGGTATTAGCATATTGGAATCTGGTTGATACGGGGGTGGATTTTTATAAAACATGTCGTCAAGAACATCATCCGCCCATTCATGCACTCCATACCCTCCTGACTCTATATTATGTCTCTTTTCTGTACATTTTCTTCCGCTAATTTCTTCAGCATGTCTCACAGGAAACAAACCATCCGCCATATTTGCACTTCTCCATCTCCTCATTCTGTCACCATGACTCTCCTACCCATATGATCTTCCAAACATGAGCCTATACCTTCCGCCACTCCTTTGTCTTTCTCTGTCATGCATCTCATCTTTCCATTCTGTCAATGCTTCGAACTGTGTTGGTCTAGGTCTCAGTTCTAGATTCATCATTCTTTCTCTCAAATTTCTCAAAACCGCTAAATTAAATGAACCATGTTCCGGAAATGCCAAAACTCCATCATCTTTTGTATACTTTGCCCAATTGTCTAACCAAATACATATATGATATCCATATTTCGCAACCATAAAGGATGCGGGCGATTTCGGCGGAGGAAGCAACTGTCCCTCTCTAGTCACCATCGGTTTGTCCTTTTTAAATAAACCCTTGATTTTCCCAAACCAGGACTTTTTCTCTTTTTCTGGTGGATCGTAATACATCATTTTGCTTGTTCTGTGTATCGCTAGATTTCCCTACGACTATTCTGTTGTTTTATCCAATCGTAGCGCGACTCACACTAACGCACCAATCCGGAGCGTCTACGTCACCCTGTAATTCTCCAATCCTTGTGCGGCGTACACTAACGCACCAACCAGGAGTGTCTACGTCTCTTATTGATTAACCAATCCCAGCGCAGCTTTTCTGACGTCAGCCTTCCTCGCTGTTGCGGCTTCTACTCCTGCTCCTGCTGACCCCTCCTTTACAAAATTTATCGGAAAAGTTTTCTTACGTTCTTCTGGCTTACAAATCTGTTAGTAACTACATAAAAATGCCACCATTATCTGGCTCGCTAACCAAGAATAGTTAATGACCTTTCTCACAAGAATTCCGTCTTTCCCGAGAGCAGCGCTTACCTCTGCCCTACTACGGAATCGTTACTTTCGTTGATAAAGTAGCACATCCCTCTACTTCACACTTCCAGCAAGCATCAGCTAATCGATTCTCCAGAATTAAGACACCTAGTTGGAGACCCAATGCTCCTGAGAAATAAAACCAGAGTTTCGCAATTAACCTGAATGCCTTCTCATTCACGCACTTTCATACGGAAAATGTAGTACATTCACACAGAATTCTGTCTTTCCCGAGAACAGCGCTTACCTCTGCTCTACTACAGAATTATAACACTCATTAATAAAGTAGCACTTCCCTCTACTTTATCCTTCTAGCAAGCTTAGAGAACACCTACTACCGTTCCAGTGATAAGCGTAATCAGAGTACCTTCTGGACTCCTGGTACCGAAGACCAAAATTTCACAGGTGACCTTCGCTACCATACACTTCTCGCATGCAGGAAATATTTCTAATGGCAACACACGACGATGTTACCGAATCGAACCCAGACAATGCGTCGTGCAACTCTAATTGTCACACGTTTTCCCCGTGTACCTACAGGGCAACAACAATTCCGTCTTTCCGAAGAGCAGCGCTTACCTCTGCTCTACTACGGAACCGTTACAAACTTCCGACTTCCTACATCCCAGAAGCCGTCAAACAACATAGAACTCAACGCGACTCAACATAGAGTGTTAATACATAAACCAATACCAATCAATGAGTATATAAGCAATTTACAAGCAATTTACAAGCAATAATCACCAAACCAAAACAATAAAACCATCATCTTGCAACCAGAAAAACTGATCCAGTGCAAAAATCCCTGAGAACGGGGAAACAACCCGTACCGGTATCCTCCCTGCGTCGCAAACCCAACGTCACACTAGCTCATTCATACATGCAGTCATTGGTGGGGCCCATAACACCAACACTCACACGTTACTTCCACACCGGTCTTCACACACAGTAGGGATGAATAATTAAAGCGCCAGACATGTGAGGGGAACACCTTATATCCTATAGGGAAGGAAAAGTTATTTACAAAATATACATTTATGCCCTATCACCTACAGATCCTTAATCCTAAAACATCAGGCACTCCTCCCACTTCGGTCAATGGACCAAATTAGTTGGATTGGTTGATGGTGATTTATATCCAGCTAAAACACATATTAAGACTTCAGAATCTATCCCTTAAATGAAACTCACAACTCATAATTTCTCGTTAATCAATAATTGTTCATCTAAAATTTCATAATGATTAAATTTGCATTTGTCTCGTTAAAGTCTAGAAATTTTATATCAAAATTTGAGTAAATCGCAGAACATCATATTTACCTAATCTGGCTAATTGGAGTCCTCTAATTCATTTGGCTCTGCATAATTTTGTCGTAAACTGTCTGGAAACAGTCTAAAGCCCAAAGTTCTTTGCTCAGCACGTTACAGTCCCAAAGATCAGCATAGGACCAGATACGTGCAAACAGCTATCATTGCCGTAGATTTAGGAAAAGTTTGCAGTCATCAGATAGTCGGGCAGCATCTAGACCCTCAAATTTTCAGAAGCAGCTGTAGCAGCAATCGTAGCAGCAGCAGCCGATCGCAGAGCTTGAAGTAAAAATCCCTATTCTACTACATCTGATATAATAAAATAAAGTGACGAAGATACAAATTGATATCTTAGAACAGTCGTGATTGGCTATTTGAGATCGTCCGATGTCAGTTTTAGTCTTTTAGTTCAGTTCGAGGGGTGAGGTCATAAGTTAGTTGAAAAGTTGGCTTTTTCCGGTTGTAGTATAAGGTTGATTGTTCTCGGGTGCTTGGCAGTCATCCCGTTATGTCCTTGTTCTGATACATGAAGGACAAAGGTTACGACGATGTTTGGAAGACTTTTGGCGCTTCTGCGCAGTTTGCTCCACACCTCATGGGACAGTGGCCACTTCGACGTGTGGAGTTAGCGGCCATTTTGGATTTAGGCCCAAATGCCAACTTAAGCGAAACAAACACAAAAGAGTAATTAATGCATCGAAATAATGAATCTAATGTTAACCCCTTACTAATCCCTCTATGTGCTTGTATTTATCTAGCGTATAGCAACATTCAAAGCAATTATATTCACCTTTCGATCCTCCTCCTGGGCAACATTACAAAAGCCACATATATCATGCAGTTTTCTATAACCACATATACTATTGTTAATATGCGTACAGATTTTAGTTACAATTATTATTTAGCCATGCAAAATGCAAATCCCGCATATAATTCTGATTTTAATATGGAAATAAAATTCAATAATGTTGATTAGTACACATTTAATAATATTACAATTATTAGATTATACAATTAGTATTTCCATGCAAAATGGAGGAGGTATACAAAATGTTTCACTACCCGCTCCATCACTCTCATCCCCTTTATTATTCTGATCCTATCTGCAGTCACCTTTCTCAGGCCTTTCTCGATCTTATGACCTAAGTATTGTACTTCCTTTTTGCAAAATTGTAATTTCGATGGGGATACTTTAAGTCGTTCATCCGCCAAATGATTCAGTAATGCAACTGTATCTACCACACAGGCTTCTCTGGTTCTCGATGCCACCAGTAGGTCATCGATGTATTGCACTAGTACTGAGCTTTTGGGCATTTTTAAATCTTCCAGGGATTTCTTTAGAATCTGATTAAATATTGATGGACTTTCTGTATGCCCCTGTGGGATTCGGCACCATGCCAAGGTACGTTCGCCGAACCGGAACGCAAAAATCTGTTGGCTGTCAGGGTGTAATGGGATGGAAAAGAATGCGTGACAGAGGTCAATGACCGTATACCATTCTGCGTCATGGGGAATCTGATACAGGATCACTGAAGGATTTGGTACAATGGGACAACAAGGTACAACTATTTTATTCACTTTTCTCAGGTCTTGCACTAATCTGAAAGTCCCGTTAGGCTTCTTCAAACCTATAATTGGTGAGTTACATGGACTACTCATTATTTCTCTCAAAATTCCTTGTTCAATCATTTTGTCTATTATGGGAGTCACTCCTCTAATTATTTCGGGTGTCAATTTATATTGGGGAATTTTCGGGTAACTTATTCCTTCTTTACAGTTATCTTCACAGGGTCTATGCTTTTCATCAATCCCATGTCTTCTACCGTGAAATCCCATACCTCGGGTTTCACTGTTTTCTTCAATTCCTGAGGCAATTCCTCTGGATCAAATACAACAAATGCCTCAGTAACCTCGGGTTCCATATTGGCCATGGCCATTCTATACAGTACATCTTCATCAGGGGTTTCAAAAGCTATGCCATCTGGAGTACACAAAATCATGCAGTTCATTTTACACAACAAGTGCCTCCCTAACAAATTTACAGGGCTATTTTCGCAAACAACAAAGCGATGCATATCGGTGAATTTCCCTATTTTAACTTTAACAAGCTCAGTAAGATACGTTTTTATCTGTCGATTAGAAACTCCAACTACTTGGATTGTGTCATCCGAGAGAGGAAGATTTTTGGCGTCAGCTGATCTAACAGTTGAACGAGTAGCACCAGTATCTACTATGAAAGTAATATTGTCATCATTTACCTTCCCATCCACAAAAGGGCCTGTCTGGTCTACCTCTAGAGTTGTGCCAAGTACGCACTCCTCTGCCTCTCCTCGGCACCATCAATAACTCTCTTCTGACTCACTCTTATCGCGTTGCAGCCAATACTGCGAAACAGCACTAGCGCGCAGTAGCTTTGTTACCTGTTCCTCAGTGTAGAATCCTGTCTCATTACTGTATCTCCGAGGGTTTACGCTTTGTGGAAAAGGTGGCTTTGGCACCTGACACTGTTGGGCAACAACCTGCTGCTGTCGCTGTGGTTGACAACTCACCTCATTCTTCACCTGTGGATTCAATGATGCATTATCGCCATTAGCACTTGGGGGCAATTTACACTCAGATTTCCAATGCCCTAATTTTCCGCAATTATGGCGTGGCCACTTCTTTTTCGCTTCGTCTAAATTAATCTGTCCCTTTCCTTTTCCAATGTTAGGTTTTGATCTCACTTGGCCTATGCCATTTGCTTGTTCAATCAGCTGGGCTTCCTGCCTTTCCGCTACCTTGATCTGAGCCTACATGGCCTTCTCTTTTAGCTTGCGTTGCTTTGCTTCAATTTCGTCGCTAAAATATTTTGCATGTCTCAGTACTTCATCTATCTTTTTATTTTGCCAATCTACTGTATGCTGTTTAATCATTTTGCTTACTTCAGGTCTCAATCCATACACAAATCGATATACAAAATGACTTAAATCTTTCTCACTCAATTTCTCATCACCACTGTATTGCTTAAAGGCCAACAGCAATCTCTCATAATAGGCATGGACAGATTCTTTGACTTCCTGGTGAGTTCTATCAATTTTTACCCAATCAGTTTCCTTTGGAGGCACTTTATTCTTCAAAAAAGTAATTACCTGTTCATACTTTCTCATTACTTCTGGATCAGGGTCACCTGTTTTAGGATCCCTAGGATGTTCTTGGGTGGGCCAACCTACTGTAATTTTACATTCTGCCCATAGATCTGCCAGTACAATTATATCGAACAGACCATTCAAATCTATCCACAACACTTTTGACAATTTAATAAACCTTTCTACCTGTCAGTAACATTCCACAGGCTTCTCCCGGAGGCTGGGAATGTCATTTGTAAATGATAAAATGTCCTGTCTAGTCCAGGGAACATGCACATAACCCCCTCCTGGGATCTCCCTCATGGGACACTCTGTTACTACTGTCTCCTTTTCTCTTACCGGGAACGCTGAAAAAGTCTTATCTGTTGCATCATCCTTTTTCCGAAACCACCTGCTTTTCCATCTATCTACATCACCTCATTTCCTTAGCAGGGCAATCAGTTCTTTAAATTGAGTTAATCTTCTTGCAGTATTCAAATTTTCGATATCCTTTTCAGAGAAATCTACTCTATATGGTTTCTGTAGTGTTCTTATTTTCTCAAAGTCGATGCCCATTTCACTTGCTGTCTCTTCCAGTTTCTCATGCAAACTTCTCGCTCTCCAAGTTATACTTTTGCAAAGAAACATTAACTCTTCATCCTGATATGCTTTTAATTTCTCAGTTGGAATAGTTCCTACTATTAATTCCTCCAGCGTTATTTTTAATTTTGCCACATCTAAGGGTTGAGGTCTGTATCTTTTCGCTGTAAACTCCTTAACCAATTGCTTAATTCATCAGAAGTGGGACCTACAGGTATTGTTTCATTCCTTGTCCGTTCCATACTTATTTCTGGGGTCTCTGATGCTGATACTGTTGTCATCAGCGTCTTACTTGCTGGACTTTGATTCATTGTCAGATTTTTTGGAGTACTTAACCCTGAGGTACCTACTAATTTTCCCCATGGATTTTCTCCTGAATCTCTTTTTCCCTTTTCGATTTGCTTATTACTATTGTAAGGAACTGTTAAACAATGCTCACTATCTTTCTGTTTATCAAAGACAGGCATCACTGGTCCTATGGTTACAGGAACAGTTACGGCTTCCATATTTTTGGTTAATTCCCTAATTTTCTCCGTTAATTCCAGGGTAGTTCTAGCCAATTCAGCTGAATCTTCATATACCATCCTGACAGGTTGTGCTATTTCAGATTCTCTAAATGGATTATTTTTCTCTAAATCAGGTGGCGTTTGCTCAAAAGTTTTATTTCTTGGTATTTCTTTTACTGGCGCGCTCGGCGTCAGCAACGTTGAGTTTGGCTGATAAGGAGGAGGACTTTTATAAAAACATGTCCTCTAGCACTTCATCCTCCGACTCATTCACACCATACTTGTAACCTTCTGACCCTGTATTGTTTCTCTTCTCTGTACACTTCCTGCCACTAGTCTCCTCAACGTTTCTTAGGGGAAACATCCCATCAGCCATGTTTGCACTCCGCCATCTCCTCATTCGGTCATCATGACTTTCCTGTCCATACGGCCTACCAAACATGTGATTATACCTTCCGCCACTTCGCTGCCGTTCTCTTTCATACAACTCGTCTTCCCATTCCGTTAAAGCTTCAAATTGAGTAGGTCTAGGTCTTGGTTCTAATCTCATCAACCTTTCTCTTAAGTTCCTTAATACAGCTAAACTGAACCAACCGCTTTCTGGAAATGCTAAAACTCCATCTTCTTTGGTATACTTTGCCCAATTATCTAGCCAAATACATGTATGGTACCCATAGTTCGCTACCATAAAAGATGCGGGCGATTTCGGTGGAGGAAGTAACTGCCCTTCCCTAGTCACAATCGGCTTATCCTTTTGAATAGGTTCTTGATTTTCCCAAACCATGACTTTTTCTCCTTCTCTGGTGGATCGTAATACATCATTTTCTTTTAATTCGAAGTCGCTAGATTTCCCAAATTGCTTTTCTACGACTATTCTGTCTGCTGTCCAATCCCAGCGCGACTCACACTAACGCACCAATCCAGAGCATCTACGTCACACTGAAATTCTCCAATCCCAGCGCGACTCACACTAACGCACCAATCCGTGAAAACTTAGTCTCTCAATGGCTGGCCAATCCCAGCGTGACCTTTCTGACGTCAGCTTTTCTCGCTACTCCTGCTTCTGCTGACCCCTCCTTTACAAACTTTATTGGCAAACTTTTTCTGACGTTTTTTTCAATCAATCTTGTTAGTAACGACATAGAAACACCACCATTGCATGTTTCGCTAAACCAAAGAGATAGTTTTGTTCATTTACACAAGAATTCTGTATTTCTCGAGAGCAGCGCTTACCTCTACCCTACCACAGAATTATTCAGCTTCGCCGATAAAGTAGGACTTCCCTCTACCTTACCCTTCTAACAAGCAAAAAGGCTAACCGTTTCTCTGGGGATAAAACACATGTGGAGACTACACTGCTTCTGAGAATCAAGGCCAGAGTTTCACGAGAGAACCTGTTGCTATTGCACCCATGCACACTCACACAGAAATGTCCCTAACGATAACACACGACGATGTTACCAACTCGAACCCAGACAATGCATTGTGCGACTTCACTTGCCACATGTTTTTCCCTTTGTACCTACAGGGCAACAAGACAATACACCGTGCGACTTCACTTGCCACACGCTTTCCCCGTGTACCTACAGGGCATCCAACTTCCTACATCCCGGAGATCTTCAAAACAACATAAAACGCGACGCCACTCGACATAGAATGTTAGTACATAAATCTATAATCAATCAATCATCCATCAATCAATAATCAATAATCACCAAACCAATGCAATAAAACCATCCTCTGCTACCAGAAAAACTGCTCCAGCGGAAAGGGCAAATTTACATATTCTCCCTGCGTCACAGATCCGTCATCACCTTTACTCATTCATGCACGCATTCATTGGTGGAGCCCATAACACCAACACTCATACGTCTCACTCGAATCTGCACACAGGAGGAAAGAAGCGCTGGACACGTGGGGTACCTTATTACCTATAGGAGAAATTTCTTTACGTTATGTACATTACATCAGTACCTATAGAATCCTAACTTTAACATCAAGGCACTCCACCAATTGGCCGACGGACCAATTAGTTGGACTGGTTGATGGTGATTTAGAACCAGCTAAAACCACATTTAAAGCTTCGGAACCTTCAATCAATACCTTATTTAAAGAATCACAAACTAATTTTCTTACTCAATGATTAGTTTATCTAATTAATTTGCTTTCATTTGCATAATTGGCATTTTAATCAACACAGAGTTTTCAATTTAATTATTTGGCACAATTTATCATGATAATCATATTTACCTAAATCTTGATATCGATGACCATTTCCCAAACCCTGTTCGCCCTGCATAAATCAAATCCCTTTGGGTGAAATCGTCCAATCGAATGCAGGCTAATACCCAAATAAGTCCGTGAAAAAGTTATTTTCGCTCGGCACGACACAGTCCCAAAGATCAAAAGGACCATGCAATCGTGCAAGCAAATCAATCAATAGTCACCAACACAAATTCGGGACGCACTTCTGGAACGCACTAGTCTATACCCTCTTCTACAGTTCCCCTTTTATAGTAAATTCTAAAATAATCGGCAACATTTTCTAAAGTCGAGACACTCTGATTGACTAAGCACTTGAAATTTGTAATACGGGACGTTGTTCCCAGGTTTTCTTGGTTCTCAGAGAATTGAATATGTCATCCTTTAGCTTGTACAGTTCTCATGCGAAAATCCTGAAGTATCGATATGTGGACCTCTGAGTATAGGTTGTCATTGTCTTTTCTGTCATTCACATTAGCTCAGTTCTGGCAATCCTCCACGTTCCTATCCTTGACGAGGAACATAGTGCCCAAAAGGGAAGGTCGCCTGGAGATCTTCAGAGCCATCCGAGTCTGCGCAGTAGACATCGCGCTCACAAGACAGTGGCCATTTCCGAACTCCATTTTTAATAGCACGGCCTAGTAGGCCCGAATGCCAACTTAAGCAAAACAAACATAAAAAGTAATTAATATGCGGAAATGGAGATTCTAATGTTTAAACCCACACTAATCACTTTATATATTAGTATTTCACTAGCTTAGAGCAACATTCAAAGCAATAATACTCACCATTCCGCAATACCAGGAACGCAAACCATTACAAAAGCAACATAAATCATGCAATTCTCTATACCAACACATTCCACAGTTAATATGCGTACCACAGTTAGCCCTTAGGATTATTTGCCATGCAATTAGCATTTAGTCCCGCGTGTAATTCGTGTTTATTAAGGTGTAATGTTGATTAGTGATACCACTGCAAACTATTAGTACAGGTTAATAATTAAAATGATTACGTAATTAGTGTTTTCATGCAAATTAGAGAAGGTATACAAAATTTCTTTTTACCTGCTCCACCACCTTACTAATTCCAATGTACATAAAAATAGACCTAACAGAGAGGAAATAGTGACATAGCATGCCACAATATATTTTTCTGAAATTTTTCTATTCTAAAGGGTAGCCTCAGGGCGGAGAGAAAAATGGTTAAAAATATTAAAATTACTAATAAAGCAAGTCAGAGTGGTCGCAAAGTGGCCAGATTGGTTTTATTCACACCAAAACACATTAGGGCCCCTTTACAGAGTTTGCCAGTGAAGCGCCACTTTTGTTTTGTCGTCTTTCTTTAAACAACGGGGCATATTTACAAAGAAGTGACAGAGCGCAGCGTTAGCCTTCTTGGCTTAACGCCGCGCTCTGCCACTTCTAAAATGCAGGGCTGCACCGTATTTACAACAATACAGTACAGCCCTGCGTTTCTCCCATAATTTCAGCTGTCTATCACCAACGCAGTCACCCTTGCACCATAGTGAAAGGGTGCCTGCGTTGCGGTGGAATGATTGGGACACCTTCCTGCACAGAAACAAACTTAAATGGCGATTTGTAACTTGTATTTGTGCTGCTTTGTGCAGCACAAATAGAAGTTGCAACTCGTCATTTTTTAAATGCCTGTTTATGTGCAGGAAGGGACACCTTACTGTACATAAACAATCATGCATGGGATTTTGCTGTTTTTGCACAATGCAGCACACATGAAAACAGCAAAAACAAAGAGAAATAAAGCATTTATCCTTGTTGCGCCCTGTTAACACGACGTTGTTCCTGCTTACATTTCGCATGTTTTACTTAATCTTGCATTCCCTATGAGTAATTGATTTTTCCAAGATGTTATTACTTAATTTTCAGGCAGCATATTACTTGTCTAGTGCATAATTTGAATTGAGTCACATCCAGGTGTTTATAGCGCAGCACAACTTCGTTATTGCGGAAGGCAGTGCAAATTTCTCTCAGTGGGGCAGTATGGTGTTCAGTGTGGGAGAGGATGTGGCACTATGGCCAGAGCTGCCGAATTTGGGTCTGAGGAACCCAGTTCAGCCTTCATGACCACTCCACCAAACCACTCTCCAGAGGGAGCACATTCCCATGCTAGACATTAGAAGGCCCAGCTAGACTGTAGAAGCCCTGGTGTCTTAGCACCAGAAGGTGGACCCTAGCAGTGGCAAGTGTGGGTTATCCTTAAAGGCCTGTCCACCACAATCCATACTGAAGTTCACCTCCAGTCTTGCGGGCAGGCTTATGAAGCAACTCACCCCAGAGGGACAGTGACTTGGTCACTGAGGTCACAGGACCCTTGAAGTCAGTCTGCCTCACCCACTGGTACCTCAATTGGCCTTGTTTCAGCAATAGTAGTGCAACTCACCAGGGATCTGCAATGCAGGATTTGCACGCACACCAAACTAAGTTTGCAAACTTCACGTCCTCTCTGCTCCATGCACAAGCACTTTTAACATGTGCTGCCTGCTTTGGGGCCAGTAGAATTCTGCAGCAAGAGAGAACAAAATTATGCCACAGTGTTGACTAAATTATGCAGCAAACAAAAAGTCTGCTGCATAATGCGGTATATTTTCTGATGCTTTATTATTTTGACATTTTTATACATACTAAAAGTCTCTGCAAATATTTTGCCTCATTAGTACCAGTGTAACAGTCAAATGCAGCAGTGAGAAAGGTTACCAGTCAACCTTTGCAAAGGGCCCTCCACATCGCAGCAACACAAGTCACATTTTTTTGTAACTTTTGATCCATTTGAGGTACAAACAATTTATTAGTTAAAATCATCAGATTAGGAGCGCGCGGCGACGGCGGCAAGCTGGCCGCACCCTGAGGAGGCTCCGCTGCACCGAGGTGATATTACATTGCAAACGATGTAAAAACGGATGCGCACTCGCTAGCAAGCAGCGGTGCTTATATCGGAAATCCACCTGGTCACGAAGGAATGTCTCCGAAGCCCCCAAGTATGCTGTAACTCGCGTTTCTGCCTCATGCGCGATCCTTCGGGCTCCTGAGGTGACGACCGCCATTTTGTCCTTCTGCAGCGACGAAGTCGAACGGATGAACAATCGTGAAGGGGCAGCGGTACTTTGCATTGGAGACTGCCTGGATTGCGGAGGCGCTTTCCCGATGTTTCTGTCATGTTGTAACCCGCGTTATCACTTTATACGCGATTTCTCCATGTTCCTGAGTTTGCGCGCGCACAATTTCTCCTCACCAGGATCCTCCTCATGACTCTCTTGGTATGTTGCCTAATCACACCAAATAACTTTGCTGAACTTTTCTTTTTCTTTTGCATAGCTCTTATCCCCACTTAGGCGCTCCTTCTTTTTATTTACTCTACGTGCTCGTTTATTGAGGGTGCCAATGACTGTGTTTTCCTTCATTATAAATATGCCAGTGCAATTAACTCTTCACTAGCCCTAATGTAATTCCTGATGTCTTCGTTTTGACATGTGCAGTAGTTTATGTTCTGTTTTAAAAAATGCTGGACTGATCCTTCTACATTGCATTGTGGATTTGATGTATACCCTAAGCCGCTCATACTCATTGTGCAATTCAGTTAATCAATAATGCGTTGGGAATTTTTGGAAGGCCGAAGGAGCAACGCTTGCTCTCTGGTCAGGTGTTTTCTATATTATCCTCATGCAGTTTTGAGACGCCTGCTAAGTTGAATCTGTGCACGTCACTTGGTTTTTTGCTCTCTATTTCCTTCTTGTGACGGCTGCGACTCTAGCCGCACTAGCCTACCTTTGACCTTCTGACAGCTGTTTTTTTTTTTTTGCGTTTGCTTCATTATCATTATTAGTCCTAATTTTTTGTCTTGCATTGGTCTAATTTCCCTGCTTCACTTTTCACAATGGATCCTACGCCCTCTAATAAATCGCATGGCTCTACTGGGGCTTCCTCTGGAGGGCGTAAGGACTCTTCAGTTACTAATAGCAAACGCCTTAAGAAAGATCCCTCTTCCCCAACTAAATCCCCTCTTCCCATCACACTGGAAGACATTATGGATGAATTGCGTCTTTTCCGCCCTTTTATGTCGGACACTACCACTACCCTCCAAAGAATCGAGGAGAAATGGTCCGGCCTGGACATTAAGTTATCTGATGTTGAGCAAAAGGTGAGCGATGCACAAGATGTCATAGCCAAGGTTGAAAATCTTACCAAAGAAGTCCACCATCTCAAAAAAACAGCAGAGGATTTGGAAAATCGCAATCGTCGCAATAATCTTCGCATTTATGGTATTCCGGAAGGTTCCGAAGGCTCTGATATGATCACTTTCTTCAAGACTCAGGTTTTGCAGATAGTTGGTCTCTCAAAACCAGCAGACTTTAATATTCAAAGAGCTCATAGACTAGGGCCCCAAAAAATTGCTTTGTCTGCCAAGCCAAGAGGTATCATTGCTTACTTTTTACTATATTCAGATCTTATGAAATCCTCACTGCGGCTAAAAAACACAAGCAAATGTTCTGGTCAGGTTTCAGTCAAGATGTATCCAAACCAACTGCTAATAGGCGTAAAGAATTTCTGGATCTTAGACCTGCCTAAAAATCCATGAACGCCCGCTATGGTCTTATTCACCCATGTTTTTTCAAAGTAACCTACAAGGACAGAACATTTTCATTTGAGGACCCTGCTGATCTCTGGAAGTTTATTCATTCTCACCGAGAGGAACACATAGAACTTGGCAAACAATAATTGTTTTTTGTTTTTATGTACTTGATTTTCCTTTTTTTTATGTGCTTTTTTCCTTAGGTTCTGTATTAAGTGTTCATTACAATTATTATTAATCTATTCTTTCATTTACGTTTAGGCATTCCCTGTGCTCTGATTGAAGATCCCTGCAATTATCATCCGTTTTTCTGTCCGTCTGATGTATCCAGTCGACACGTTCCTATGTCTCTGGTAAGCTCCCTTTCTCTTTGTCTTTCTTCGTTTGATGTTATATAATTGATATTTGTTCCTCGGTGCATCTCCCCCCAGTGGTGTGGCTGTTTTTTTTTTTTTTTGCTGTCCCCCCCTCCCTCACTAATATTTCCTGTTTTTTTTTTCTACTCCTATGACTGAAGCATACTGGCTTTTTGTCATCTTTTCTTTTTTATCTCTTTTTACACATTTATTTTTTCTCTCTATTTTGTTTTCTGAGCAACAATACTCTCTTTTTTTATTTATTTCCTCTTTTTCTCTTCTTTCTTCATAACCATTTATACGGTACTCTTTCTCTACTTTGGTTTTGCTGTGACCATTTTGCACAAATACCTCGTCCCGGACTTTTCCTAATAGTCTTTTTCTTTCCACGCTCTTTCCCGCTATTTCAGTTTCTATTAACTCCCCTCTCTTATCTCTCTTTAACCTTTTGCTTAACTTACCTGTCTAACTTCCCATGACGGGTTTGCGTGTTATCTCTTGGAACGTTAAAGGTATTCGGAACCCAGTCAAAAAGCAGCGAATCTTATCTCATCTAGCGAGATTGAAATGTCAAATTGCATTGCTGCAAGAAACGCACCTCAAAGTTCAAGACTTACCTTCACTCCGTAAACAATGGGTAGGAGAAATTTTTTGTTCTCCGGCAGTGAACAATAAAAATGGTGTTGTTATTTTGTTTCACAAGTCGTTACATGTTCAATTACTTAATGAATTCTATGATAATAATGGTAGATGGTTGTTTTTAGATACCACTGTTAATGATACACAGTTTTCATTTTGCAATGTTTATGGCCCTAATGGCATTGATCTGTCTTTTTGGAACGATTTTTCCACTCTCCTCTCTTCTCATGCTGCTGATAATTTAATTGTTGGCGGTGACTGCAATCAACTTATGGATCCCTTTTTGGATCGTAAGTCACAAACCAGATACGTTCCTAATAAAATGCAAAAGTCCTTTTTCAGAGCCATTTCCTCTAGAGGTCTTATAGACACATGGAGAATCTCCCACCCTGATACCTTAGAATTCTCCTTTTTTTCCCCTGTTCACAAATCGCACTCTAGACTCGATTACATCTTTCTCACACAACATGCCTTACAATTCATGACTAACTCAGAAATTGGCTCTATCCTCATCTCTGATCACGCTCTCGTCATCTTAGATCTGGACTCTTTCTCACCCTCTCCCACTTCCAGTCGCTGGCGTTTTAATAACTCTCTCCTTTTAGATCCCCAATTTGTTGACCAGTTTACTTCTTTCATGGATGAATTTTTCCTTAACAATCTTCAATCCACTCCCTACTTTCATTTTGTTTGGGATGCTTTCAAAGCTAACGCGCGAGGTTTTATCATCGCTTTTGTTTCCCAGAAGAAAAAGAAAGCTCTTTTGCAATCCTCCCTTATCTTTAAACAGATAAAAAATCTTGAACATCAATATTTTACTACAAACTCTTCTGACACATTATCTTCTCTCATCAGAGCAAAAATGCACTATAATAAACACTCATGGAACTCCGCTACCAATAACCTTCTCAAATTCAATGCTACGATGTATGGCGGATGGAATAAGGCAGGCAAATCTCTCGCAAATTATCATTCCTTGTCCGTTCCATACTTATTTCTGGGGTCTCTGATGCTGATACTGTTGTCATCAGCGTCTTACTTGCTGGACTTTGATTCATTGTCAGATTTTTTGGAGTACTTAACCCTGAGGTACCTACTAATTTTCCCCATGGATTTTCTCCTGAATCTCTTTTTCCCTTTTCGATTTGCTTATTACTATTGTAAGGAACTGTTAAACAATGCTCACTATCTTTCTGTTTATCAAAGACAGGCATCACTGGTCCTATGGTTACAGGAACAGTTACGGCTTCCATATTTTTGGTTAATTCCCTAATTTTCTCCGTTAATTCCAGGGTAGTTCTAGCCAATTCAGCTGAATCTTCATATACCATCCTGACAGGTTGTGCTATTTCAGATTCTCTAAATGGATTATTTTTCTCTAAATCAGGTGGCGTTTGCTCAAAAGTTTTATTTCTTGGTATTTCTTTTACTGGCGCGCTCGGCGTCAGCAACGTTGAGTTTGGCTGATAAGGAGGAGGATTTTTATAAAAACATGTCCTCTAGCACTTCATCCTCCGACTCATTCACACCATACTTGTAACCTTCTGACCCTGTATTGTTTCTCTTCTCTGTACACTTCCTGCCACTAGTCTCCTCAACGTTTCTTAGGGGAAACATCCCATCAGCCATGTTTGCACTCCGCCATCTCCTCATTCGGTCATCATGACTTTCCTGTCCATACGGCCTACCAAACATGTGATTATACCTTCCGCCACTTCGCTGCCGTTCTCTTTCATACAACTCGTCTTCCCATTCCGTTAAAGCTTCAAATTGAGTAGGTCTAGGTCTTGGTTCTAATCTCATCAACCTTTCTCTTAAGTTCCTTAATACAGCTAAACTGAACCAACCGCTTTCTGGAAATGCTAAAACTCCATCTTCTTTGGTATACTTTGCCCAATTATCTAGCCAAATACATGTATGGTACCCATAGTTCGCTACCATAAAAGATGCGGGCGATTTCGGTGGAGGAAGTAACTGCCCTTCCCTAGTCACAATCGGCTTATCCTTTTGAATAGGTTCTTGATTTTCCCAAACCATGACTTTTTCTCCTTCTCTGGTGGATCGTAATACATCATTTTCTTTTAATTCGAAGTCGCTAGATTTCCCAAATTGCTTTTCTACGACTATTCTGTCTGCTGTCCAATCCCAGCGCGACTCACACTAACGCACCAATCCAGAGCATCTACGTCACACTGAAATTCTCCAATCCCAGCGCGACTCACACTAACGCACCAATCCGTGAAAACTTAGTCTCTCAATGGCTGGCCAATCCCAGCGTGACCTTTCTGACGTCAGCTTTTCTCGCTACTCCTGCTTCTGCTGACCCCTCCTTTACAAACTTTATTGGCAAACTTTTTCTGACGTTTTTTTCAATCAATCTTGTTAGTAACGACATAGAAACACCACCATTGCATGTTTCGCTAAACCAAAGAGATAGTTTTGTTCATTTACACAAGAATTCTGTATTTCTCGAGAGCAGCGCTTACCTCTACCCTACCACAGAATTATTCAGCTTCGCCGATAAAGTAGGACTTCCCTCTACCTTACCCTTCTAACAAGCAAAAAGGCTAACCGTTTCTCTGGGGATAAAACACATGTGGAGACTACACTGCTTCTGAGAATCAAGGCCAGAGTTTCACGAGAGAACCTGTTGCTATTGCACCCATGCACACTCACACAGAAATGTCCCTAACGATAACACACGACGATGTTACCAACTCGAACCCAGACAATGCATTGTGCGACTTCACTTGCCACATGTTTTTCCCTTTGTACCTACAGGGCAACAAGACAATACACCGTGCGACTTCACTTGCCACACGCTTTCCCCGTGTACCTACAGGGCATCCAACTTCCTACATCCCGGAGATCTTCAAAACAACATAAAACGCGACGCCACTCGACATAGAATGTTAGTACATAAATCTATAATCAATCAATCATCCATCAATCAATAATCAATAATCACCAAACCAATGCAATAAAACCATCCTCTGCTACCAGAAAAACTGCTCCAGCGGAAAGGGCAAATTTACATATTCTCCCTGCGTCACAGATCCGTCATCACCTTTACTCATTCATGCACGCATTCATTGGTGGAGCCCATAACACCAACACTCATACGTCTCACTCGAATCTGCACACAGGAGGAAAGAAGCGCTGGACACGTGGGGTACCTTATTACCTATAGGAGAAATTTCTTTACGTTATGTACATTACATCAGTACCTATAGAATCCTAACTTTAACATCAAGGCACTCCACCAATTGGCCGACGGACCAATTAGTTGGACTGGTTGATGGTGATTTAGAACCAGCTAAAACCACATTTAAAGCTTCGGAACCTTCAATCAATACCTTATTTAAAGAATCACAAACTAATTTTCTTACTCAATGATTAGTTTATCTAATTAATTTGCTTTCATTTGCATAATTGGCATTTTAATCAACACAGAGTTTTCAATTTAATTATTTGGCACAATTTATCATGATAATCATATTTACCTAAATCTTGATATCGATGACCATTTCCCAAACCCTGTTCGCCCTGCATAAATCAAATCCCTTTGGGTGAAATCGTCCAATCGAATGCAGGCTAATACCCAAATAAGTCCGTGAAAAAGTTATTTTCGCTCGGCACGACACAGTCCCAAAGATCAAAAGGACCATGCAATCGTGCAAGCAAATCAATCAATAGTCACCAACACAAATTCGGGACGCACTTCTGGAACGCACTAGTCTATACCCTCTTCTACAGTTCCCCTTTTATAGTAAATTCTAAAATAATCGGCAACATTTTCTAAAGTCGAGACACTCTGATTGACTAAGCACTTGAAATTTGTAATACGGGACGTTGTTCCCAGGTTTTCTTGGTTCTCAGAGAATTGAATATGTCATCCTTTAGCTTGTACAGTTCTCATGCGAAAATCCTGAAGTATCGATATGTGGACCTCTGAGTATAGGTTGTCATTGTCTTTTCTGTCATTCACATTAGCTCAGTTCTGGCAATCCTCCACGTTCCTATCCTTGACGAGGAACATAGTGCCCAAAAGGGAAGGTCGCCTGGAGATCTTCAGAGCCATCCGAGTCTGCGCAGTAGACATCGCGCTCACAAGACAGTGGCCATTTCCGAACTCCATTTTTAATAGCACGGCCTAGTAGGCCCGAATGCCAACTTAAGCAAAACAAACATAAAAAGTAATTAATATGCGGAAATGGAGATTCTAATGTTTAAACCCACACTAATCACTTTATATATTAGTATTTCACTAGCTTAGAGCAACATTCAAAGCAATAATACTCACCATTCCGCAATACCAGGAACGCAAACCATTACAAAAGCAACATAAATCATGCAATTCTCTATACCAACACATTCCACAGTTAATATGCGTACCACAGTTAGCCCTTAGGATTATTTGCCATGCAATTAGCATTTAGTCCCGCGTGTAATTCGTGTTTATTAAGGTGTAATGTTGATTAGTGATACCACTGCAAACTATTAGTACAGGTTAATAATTAAAATGATTACGTAATTAGTGTTTTCATGCAAATTAGAGAAGGTATACAAAATTTCTTTTTACCTGCTCCACCACCTTACTAATTCCAATGTACATAAAAATAGACCTAACAGAGAGGAAATAGTGACATAGCATGCCACAATATATTTTTCTGAAATTTTTCTATTCTAAAGGGTAGCCTCAGGGCGGAGAGAAAAATGGTTAAAAATATTAAAATTACTAATAAAGCAAGTCAGAGTGGTCGCAAAGTGGCCAGATTGGTTTTATTCACACCAAAACACATTAGGGCCCCTTTACAGAGTTTGCCAGTGAAGCGCCACTTTTGTTTTGTCGTCTTTCTTTAAACAACGGGGCATATTTACAAAGAAGTGACAGAGCGCAGCGTTAGCCTTCTTGGCTTAACGCCGCGCTCTGCCACTTCTAAAATGCAGGGCTGCACCGTATTTACAACAATACAGTACAGCCCTGCGTTTCTCCCATAATTTCAGCTGTCTATCACCAACGCAGTCACCCTTGCACCATAGTGAAAGGGTGCCTGCGTTGCGGTGGAATGATTGGGACACCTTCCTGCACAGAAACAAACTTAAATGGCGATTTGTAACTTGTATTTGTGCTGCTTTGTGCAGCACAAATAGAAGTTGCAACTCGTCATTTTTTAAATGCCTGTTTATGTGCAGGAAGGGACACCTTACTGTACATAAACAATCATGCATGGGATTTTGCTGTTTTTGCACAATGCAGCACACATGAAAACAGCAAAAACAAAGAGAAATAAAGCATTTATCCTTGTTGCGCCCTGTTAACACGACGTTGTTCCTGCTTACATTTCGCATGTTTTACTTAATCTTGCATTCCCTATGAGTAATTGATTTTTCCAAGATGTTATTACTTAATTTTCAGGCAGCATATTACTTGTCTAGTGCATAATTTGAATTGAGTCACATCCAGGTGTTTATAGCGCAGCACAACTTCGTTATTGCGGAAGGCAGTGCAAATTTCTCTCAGTGGGGCAGTATGGTGTTCAGTGTGGGAGAGGATGTGGCACTATGGCCAGAGCTGCCGAATTTGGGTCTGAGGAACCCAGTTCAGCCTTCATGACCACTCCACCAAACCACTCTCCAGAGGGAGCACATTCCCATGCTAGACATTAGAAGGCCCAGCTAGACTGTAGAAGCCCTGGTGTCTTAGCACCAGAAGGTGGACCCTAGCAGTGGCAAGTGTGGGTTATCCTTAAAGGCCTGTCCACCACAATCCATACTGAAGTTCACCTCCAGTCTTGCGGGCAGGCTTATGAAGCAACTCACCCCAGAGGGACAGTGACTTGGTCACTGAGGTCACAGGACCCTTGAAGTCAGTCTGCCTCACCCACTGGTACCTCAATTGGCCTTGTTTCAGCAATAGTAGTGCAACTCACCAGGGATCTGCAATGCAGGATTTGCACGCACACCAAACTAAGTTTGCAAACTTCATGTCCTCTCTGCTCCATGCACAAGCACTTTTAACATGTGCTGCCTGCTTTGGGGCCAGTAGAATTCTGCAGCAAGAGAGAACAAAATTATGCCACAGTGTTGACTAAATTATGCAGCAAACAAAAAGTCTGCTGCATAATGCGGTATATTTTCTGATGCTTTATTATTTTGACATTTTTATACATACTAAAAGTCTCTGCAAATATTTTGCCTCATTAGTACCAGTGTAACAGTCAAATGCAGCAGTGAGAAAGGTTACCAGTCAACCTTTGCAAAGGGCCCTCCACATCGCAGCAACACAAGTCACATTTTTTTGTAACTTTTGATCCATTTGAGGTACAAACAATTTATTAGTTAAAATCATCAGATTAGGAGCGCGCGGCGACGGCGGCAAGCTGGCCGCACCCTGAGGAGGCTCCGCTGCACCGAGGTGATATTACATTGCAAACGATGTAAAAACGGATGCGCACTCGCTAGCAAGCAGCGGTGCTTATATCGGAAATCCACCTGGTCACGAAGGAATGTCTCCGAAGCCCCCAAGTATGCTGTAACTCGCGTTTCTGCCTCATGCGCGATCCTTCGGGCTCCTGAGGTGACGACCGCCATTTTGTCCTTCTGCAGCGACGAAGTCGAACGGATGAACAATCGTGAAGGGGCAGCGGTACTTTGCATTGGAGACTGCCTGGATTGCGGAGGCGCTTTCCCGATGTTTCTGTCATGTTGTAACCCGCGTTATCACTTTATACGCGATTTCTCCATGTTCCTGAGTTTGCGCGCGCACAATTTCTCCTCACCAGGATCCTCCTCATGACTCTCTTGGTATGTTGCCTAATCACATCAAATAACTTTGCTGAACTTTTCTTTTTCTTTTGCATAGCTCTTATCCCCACTTAGGCGCTCCTTCTTTTTATTTACTCTACGTGCTCGTTTATTGAGGGTGCCAATGACTGTGTTTTCCTTCATTATAAATATGCCAGTGCAATTAACTCTTCACTAGCCCTAATGTAATTCCTGATGTCTTCGTTTTGACATGTGCAGTAGTTTATGTTCTGTTTTAAAAAATGCTGGACTGATCCTTCTACATTGCATTGTGGATTTGATGTATACCCTAAGCCGCTCATACTCATTGTGCAATTCAGTTAATCAATAATGCGTTGGGAATTTTTGGAAGGCCGAAGGAGCAACGCTTGCTCTCTGGTCAGGTGTTTTCTATATTATCCTCATGCAGTTTTGAGACGCCTGCTAAGTTGAATCTGTGCACGTCACTTGGTTTTTTGCTCTCTATTTCCTTCTTGTGACGGCTGCGACTCTAGCCGCACTAGCCTACCTTTGACCTTCTGACAGCTGTTTTTTTTTTTTTTGCGTTTGCTTCATTATCATTATTAGTCCTAATTTTTTGTCTTGCATTGGTCTAATTTCCCTGCTTCACTTTTCACAATGGATCCTACGCCCTCTAATAAATCGCATGGCTCTACTGGGGCTTCCTCTGGAGGGCGTAAGGACTCTTCAGTTACTAATAGCAAACGCCTTAAGAAAGATCCCTCTTCCCCAACTAAATCCCCTCTTCCCATCACACTGGAAGACATTATGGATGAATTGCGTCTTTTCCGCCCTTTTATGTCGGACACTACCACTACCCTCCAAAGAATCGAGGAGAAATGGTCCGGCCTGGACATTAAGTTATCTGATGTTGAGCAAAAGGTGAGCGATGCACAAGATGTCATAGCCAAGGTTGAAAATCTTACCAAAGAAGTCCACCATCTCAAAAAAACAGCAGAGGATTTGGAAAATCGCAATCGTCGCAATAATCTTCGCATTTATGGTATTCCGGAAGGTTCCGAAGGCTCTGATATGATCACTTTCTTCAAGACTCAGGTTTTGCAGATAGTTGGTCTCTCAAAACCAGCAGACTTTAATATTCAAAGAGCTCATAGACTAGGGCCCCAAAAAATTGCTTTGTCTGCCAAGCCAAGAGGTATCATTGCTTACTTTTTACTATATTCAGATCTTATGAAATCCTCACTGCGGCTAAAAAACACAAGCAAATGTTCTGGTCAGGTTTCAGTCAAGATGTATCCAAACCAACTGCTAATAGGCGTAAAGAATTTCTGGATCTTAGACCTGCCTAAAAATCCATGAACGCCCGCTATGGTCTTATTCACCCATGTTTTTTCAAAGTAACCTACAAGGACAGAACATTTTCATTTGAGGACCCTGCTGATCTCTGGAAGTTTATTCATTCTCACCGAGAGGAACACATAGAACTTGGCAAACAATAATTGTTTTTTGTTTTTATGTACTTGATTTTCCTTTTTTTTATGTGCTTTTTTCCTTAGGTTCTGTATTAAGTGTTCATTACAATTATTATTAATCTATTCTTTCATTTACGTTTAGGCATTCCCTGTGCTCTGATTGAAGATCCCTGCAATTATCATCCGTTTTTCTGTCCGTCTGATGTATCCAGTCGACACGTTCCTATGTCTCTGGTAAGCTCCCTTTCTCTTTGTCTTTCTTCGTTTGATGTTATATAATTGATATTTGTTCCTCGGTGCATCTCCCCCCAGTGGTGTGGCTGTTTTTTTTTTTTTTTGCTGTCCCCCCCTCCCTCACTAATATTTCCTGTTTTTTTTTTCTACTCCTATGACTGAAGCATACTGGCTTTTTGTCATCTTTTCTTTTTTATCTCTTTTTACACATTTATTTTTTCTCTCTATTTTGTTTTCTGAGCAACAATACTCTCTTTTTTTATTTATTTCCTCTTTTTCTCTTCTTTCTTCATAACCATTTATACGGTACTCTTTCTCTACTTTGGTTTTGCTGTGACCATTTTGCACAAATACCTCGTCCCGGACTTTTCCTAATAGTCTTTTTCTTTCCACGCTCTTTCCCGCTATTTCAGTTTCTATTAACTCCCCTCTCTTATCTCTCTTTAACCTTTTGCTTAACTTACCTGTCTAACTTCCCATGACGGGTTTGCGTGTTATCTCTTGGAACGTTAAAGGTATTCGGAACCCAGTCAAAAAGCAGCGAATCTTATCTCATCTAGCGAGATTGAAATGTCAAATTGCATTGCTGCAAGAAACGCACCTCAAAGTTCAAGACTTACCTTCACTCCGTAAACAATGGGTAGGAGAAATTTTTTGTTCTCCGGCAGTGAACAATAAAAATGGTGTTGTTATTTTGTTTCACAAGTCGTTACATGTTCAATTACTTAATGAATTCTATGATAATAATGGTAGATGGTTGTTTTTAGATACCACTGTTAATGATACACAGTTTTCATTTTGCAATGTTTATGGCCCTAATGGCATTGATCTGTCTTTTTGGAACGATTTTTCCACTCTCCTCTCTTCTCATGCTGCTGATAATTTAATTGTTGGCGGTGACTGCAATCAACTTATGGATCCCTTTTTGGATCGTAAGTCACAAACCAGATACGTTCCTAATAAAATGCAAAAGTCCTTTTTCAGAGCCATTTCCTCTAGAGGTCTTATAGACACATGGAGAATCTCCCACCCTGATACCTTAGAATTCTCCTTTTTTTCCCCTGTTCACAAATCGCACTCTAGACTCGATTACATCTTTCTCACACAACATGCCTTACAATTCATGACTAACTCAGAAATTGGCTCTATCCTCATCTCTGATCACGCTCTCGTCATCTTAGATCTGGACTCTTTCTCACCCTCTCCCACTTCCAGTCGCTGGCGTTTTAATAACTCTCTCCTTTTAGATCCCCAATTTGTTGACCAGTTTACTTCTTTCATGGATGAATTTTTCCTTAACAATCTTCAATCCACTCCCTACTTTCATTTTGTTTGGGATGCTTTCAAAGCTAACGCGTGAGGTTTTATCATCGCTTTTGTTTCCCAGAAGAAAAAGAAAGCTCTTTTGCAATCCTCCCTTATCTTTAAACAGATAAAAAATCTTGAACATCAATATTTTACTACAAACTCTTCTGACACATTATCTTCTCTCATCAGAGCAAAAATGCACTATAATAAACACTCATGGAACTCCGCTACCAATAACCTTCTCAAATTCAATGCTACGATGTATGGCGGATGGAATAAGGCAGGCAAATCTCTCGCAAATTATCTCAAAATTAAGAAACAAAAATCCAACATTGCTGCTATCAAAGACACTCAGGGAATTTGTCACTCCGCTAATGATAAGATTCTTGATTGTTTTGTTCAATACTATACGTCTCTATACACTCCGGAATCTAATCCGACTTCTACGCAACTTAACTCTTTCTTTCAATCCATTCCAAATTCTTCCGCAAACTCTATAGATCTCACATCCTTGACATTCCAATATCAGATAAAGAAATAAGTAATGCCATTACCTTATTACCCAAAGACAAAACCCCTGGTCTGGACGGCTTTACAGTGCATTTTTACCGCCAATTTAAAGCTACCTTAACCCCTTCAGTGCCCGCCCCTTTCCCCGCCCAGTGCCGGCCGTTGCATTAGCGGGCGGGGTCTATGACGAGCTGGACTCGTCATGGGCACAGCGCCACCGCGGCCCATGACGAGTCCAGCTCGTCATGGGCACTGAAGGGGTTAATACCCCATTTACTCTCCTTGGTCAATTACTTTCTTTCCACTGGCAAATATGCTGGATCCATTACTCAGGCCATGTTATGCTTGATTCCCAAAAAAGACAAAGACCCTTCTATGTGCAAAAATTACGGGCCTATTTCTTTAATTAACACTGATTGTAAAATCTTTGCTAAAATACTAACCATCCCTATCAATAAATTCATTCCTGATCTCATTAACATCTATCAATCGGGATTTGTTAAGGAGAGATCCATTACTGACAATTCAAGAACCTTTCTCAATATTATTCATGTTGCTTCTAGGATGGATTCCCCAATTGCAGCTATAACACTTGATGCCGAGAAAGCATTTGATCGGGTATGCTGGGACTTTATGTTCGGTGCATTGCGTTGGCACGGTTTTAGTCCCCATTTTATTCAGTATATTCAACTGCTATGTTCCGCCCCTCCACTTCCATTTGGGTCAATGGTTCCCAATCTAACTATTTTTCTCTCCATAGAGGTACCAGACAAGGATGCCCTCTCTCCCCTCTCCTTTTCATTCTTGCGTTGGAACCTCTTCTGGAAAAAATTAGACGCTCATCATCTTACACTGTTTTCACATTTCACAATATCGATATTAAATATACTGCTTATGCCGATGATATTCTTCTTTACATTTCTAACCCGTCCATTTCTGTTATGCTGCCCTGGGGTCCTCTCCTCGGGATGACGATGATGCTAGTTATGGGTCCACCTCCCATCCGTCCCCAGTCCGGCGTATGTATAACACCCTCGGACTTGGGAGACAGGTGGGTGAGGGAAGGAAGGGTAGGGACCGCGGGGATGGAGACCTGAAAAGAGAGAGAGGACAGATTACTCCAAGGCGGTTCCCCAGCGCTCAGCTCCCACCCTGTGCCTGTGATTGCTGCTCACCTGGGATTCTGTCCTTCTGGCGTGAGGTCTGTCCGTGCCTCACCAGAACCACTTAAGTCCCGTGAGTGGGCTTGGGCAGGTGGCTACCGCGTTACTTCACGGGTAGCGGAGACGTAGAGCCCAGTGTCTCGAAGGGGTGAAGGTTTACCTGGGGTAGGCGCTACCACTCAACGCCTTTCGGAGTTTGTAAAGGCTGAGGAGCGCTCGGAGGGTTCTAAACTTCTTCCGTTCCTTTACGGAGAAGTTCAAGGTCAAACGATGACTGTTCCTGGCGCTGCTACGTCACGCCCTCAATCCTTGGGCGGAGGAGCGATAGGAGTCGGATCTGGGTTCTCCCGTAACCGAGACGACGGAACCTGAAGGGAAGGCGGTGCGGAAACCCTGCGCTTCAACGTCACGCCCGGAATCCTGGGGCGGAGGAGCGCAGCGGGGTTTTGCACCAGCAAGAATAAGGCGTTCTCTAGACGGCTTGTTCTCGGCCTGGATACTGAGCAGAGAGCCTAGCGGAGAAGGTTTTCGGCGGGGCTGGCGGAGCCAGCGGAGGAGGAGTGCCACGAGGCGTAGCACACCCTGGTAGAACTAGGAACGTTACCTGGATCTCCTAGCAAACAGGAAACGAAGGCACTCTGGAAACGAAGACAAAACGGGAAGCCAAGATAGCGTCCGAGTTCGAACGCTCAGGCTCGATGAAAGGAATCATTGGCCCCGCCTCCTGGGAGGAGCCGCGTTAAGTGTGCTTCCGGAGAGCACGTGATGCCGGCCGGCGCCTGGAATTCTGGATGTTGGTGTTCCAGCTCCGCTCCCGTGCGGGGCGGTGTTTCGAATCATGACAGCACACCCCCCCTCACACCGGCTCCACCACGACCGCCGGGGCCCCCCGGCCGGTCGGGCGAGCGGCAGTGGAAGGCCGCCACCAGGCGATCTGCATGCACCGCCGAAGCTGGTTCCCAGGAGTCCTCTTCCGGGCCATACCCCTTCCAGGCCAAGAGATACCACAGCTTGCCCCGTACCATCTTGGAGTCCAGGACACGCCGCACCACGTACTCCCGGTCCTGGTGGACCCACACCGGAGCTGGCGCCTTCCGAACAGGGCACTGCGAAGGTTTGAGCAAGGACACGTGAAACACCGGATGGATGCGTAGATGAGGAGGCAACCGGAGCTGCACCGCCACCGGGTTCACGTGCCGCACCACCGGGTACGGACCGATGAACTTCGGGTTGAAGACGCTGGGCTTCCGGAATCGGATGTTCCTGGTGGACAACCACACACGGTCCCCTCTATGGTAGACCGGAGCGGGTCAGCGATGCTTGTCGGCTTGGGCCTTATACTTCCCTTTAGTAACCAGAAGGTGAGACCGGGCCTGTCGGAGGGCAGAGCGGATGGCAACTAGTCGACTTTGGAGCTCGGGAAGGGGCGTGCACTCACGCGGGAGCAAGAATGGAATGAAGCGAGGGTGGAACCCTGAGGCTAAGAAGAAGGGGGTGTGACGTGTAGCGGAGTGTTGTGCGTTGTTATAGGCCACTTCCGCCACCCAGAGCAAATCCACCCATGAGTTCGCTGCCCGGTCCACATAACAGCGCAAGTATTGTTTTAGCGTCTGGTTGAGTCGCTCGGTTTGGCCATCCGTCTGCGGGTGGAAGCTTGTGGAGAGAGAAGAGCGGATGCCGAGCTGCTCACACCACACCTTCCAGAACCTGGCCGTGAACTGCGAGCCCCGGTCAGACACTATTCCTAACGGGAGTCCATGGAGCCGCACCACGTTCTTCAACAGGAGGGATGCCAACACCCTGGCCGAAGGGACTTGTCTACAGGCGATGAAGTGGCCCATTTTGGTGAGGTAATCCACTACCACGATGATGGCGGTGCATCCCTGGTCTTTTGGCAACCCCACCACGAAGTCTATCGAGATTCTTTCCCAGGGGTTCATCGGCGTGGGGAGAGGCATCAGGAGCCCTTGCTTCCTCAGATGGTCAGTTTTCATTTGTGCACAGATCGTGCACTGCTGGACCCACTGCAGTACGTCTGGTCTGACTGAGGGCCACCAGAATTGTCTTAGCACTCTTTCCAGAGTCTTGGTACCTCCCATGTGCCCCGCACAGGGCTGTTCGTGGCACCAGGAGAAAACGATCTTGCGAAGCCGGGGCGTGGGTACTAGGAGTCTGGATCCGCACATTGGAAGTCCTTGGTGGAGGCGCCATTCCTTATGGCTCTTCAACCATGTGGTCCAGGCGAAGGAGTCCTTGTTTCACCTTCTGTAGGAAGGAGTCGGTCTCTACACGACCTATGACCAGGTCAGGTGAGACAAGGGATTGTTCGGGGGTGCTCCTGGGAAGGTCCTGGGTATCCAGTCGGGATAGGGCATCTGCCTTTCGATTGAGCGCTCCAGGTCGATAGGTGACCAAGAAGTGGTACTCGGCAAAGAAGAGCATCCACCTCTGTTGCCTGGGGGATAGATGCCGGGCCGATCGTAGGAATTGAAGGTTCCGATGATCCGTATACACCGTAACCTGATGTCGGGCCCCCATCAACCAGTGTCGCCATTCCAGAAACGCCTCTCGAATGGCGAGGAGCTCTTTCTCCGAGATGGTGTAGTTGAGCTCGGCGGGACTCAGTTTCTTGGACATGTATGCGACCGGATGAGCACTCCCGTGTCCGGTTGTCGTTGGGATAGGATTGCTCCAACTGCTTCGTCTGAAGCGTCCGCTTCGACCAGGAAGGGTAGGTCAGGGTTCGCATGTCGCAAGATGGGAGCGTGGGTGAAGGCACTCTTCAGCTGGTCGAACGCTCCCTGGGCTTCTACAGACCATTTAAAGGGAACCCCTTTACGCGTTAGCTTGGTGAGTGGTGTTACCAAGTGCAAGAATTGATGAATGAATCTCCGGTAAAAGTTAGCGAAACCCAGGAAGCCTTGAATGCCTTTCACGGAGGTGGGCTGGGGCCACTCGGATACCGCCTGTACCTTGCGCTCCGTCATGACCTGCCCCTCTGGCGTGAGGAGGACCCCAAGGAATTCCACCGTGGAGACGTGGAACTCACACTTGGTGAGTTTGCAAAACAGCCGGTTTCTTTCCAGGGCCGCCAACACCTTCTGGACGTGACCGACGTGTTCTTCCTGATTGGATGAAAAAATCAGGATGTCGTCGATGTATACTACGACATATCGGTCCAGGAACTCTCTCAATACTTCGTTGAGGAAGTATTGGAACGCGGCCGGGACGTTACACAGCCCAAAAGGCATCACTAGGTATTCGTACAGGCCGAACCGCGTTTTAAAGGCGGTCTTCCATTCGTCGCCTGCACGAATCCTAACCAGGTGGTAAGCTCCCCGGAGGTCCAACCGGGTGTAGATCTTCGCCCCCTGTACTTGCTCCAATAGCACAGGAATGAGAGGCAAGGGGTATTGGTTCCTGACGGTCTGGGCGTTGAGCGAGCGGTAATCGATACAGCATCGTCGTTCGCCGTTCGCCTTGGGAATAAAAAACAGGGGTGAAGCTGCTGGTGAGCTCGAGGGGCGAATGAACCCCAGTCTTAGGTATTCTTCCAGGTAGCCTCGTAGGTGTTCCGTTTCCGGGCCCGTTAGGGCGTACACTCGGCTGCAGGGTAGTTCGGCTCCTGGGACCAGGTCGATGCGGCAGTCGAACTCACGGTGGGGAGGCAGCTCCTCGGCCTTTGCTTTATCAAAGACCGCCGCATACCGAGCATAGCATTCGGGGAGAGATACCTCCTTCTCCGCCGCAGTGGCCACGAACTGGGAGGCCCTGGGGGTTTCCTCCTCCGGGGACCCCCGTACGCAGCACTGGGCCTGACAAAAGGAGGAGTTGAAAGTGATCGTATTGGAGGACCAGTGGATGGAAGGCTCGTGTCGTCGCAACCAAGGTAACCCAAGAATGAGCTTGCATCTAGGGGCATGGATGATGTTTAGGGCAATCCGTTCGCCATGGTTCTTTCCTATGGTGATCCATAACAACGGGGTTATTTGTCGTATGGGACCGGAGTCCAGCTCCTTGCCGTCCACCGCATATACCATCTCGGGTACGGGTTTCGTGCGCAACGGAAGTCTCAACCGTTCCGCCTCGGTGACGTCCATGAAGCAGCCCGTGGCTCCCGAATCGATCATGGCCCGTACCGCCATAGGGTTCTTGTCTAGGGTTACCTGCACGGTGAGAAATAGGTGGTCGGGTTCTCGGGTACCATCAGCTTCCAGGGAAGGGATGAAGTGACAGCTTGAAGACTTCCTTCCCAGATTCTTCAAGCTCGTAGGTTTCCCGACGTCGTTTCTCCCACACCGACCGTGGCTAGGCTGGTTTTTGGCCTATTGTTCTTGGGACGTACCGGGCATTCGCGCAAGAAATGGCCCTTCTTGCCGCAGTAGAGGCAGAGGCCTTGTTTCCGGCGGTGATCTCGCTCGGTCAGTGTTAGGGACGCCCTCACCGTTCCGATCTCCATGGGGTCACCTCGGGGCGCAGATGAGTCCAACATCCGGGGTGCCTCCCGCTGCAAGGGGGGTTTGTCCCTTCGGGTATTCTCCCCTTTCCTCTCCCGGAGTCGGTATTCCAGACGGGAAGCCAGCTCTATCATGGCAGCGCAATGGACTGGTTGCGGGTCGATCTGGGCGATGACGTCCTTGAGATCCTCCGTCAACCCGCGGTAGAATATTGCTTTCTGTTTGGACTCCGGCCAGTCGGTTTCCGCCACCAACCGACGAAAGCTGTTGACGTACCCCAAATAGTCCGAGCTGGATTGTCGCAGGTTAAGGAGATCCCGATCCGCTGAGAAGGTGTCTGCCCGGCGGTCAAAGGTCTTTTCAAACTCCTGCCGGACCGAGTCCCAGTCGTAGAGTAGGGCGTCATCTCTTCTCACTAGAGGTACTGCCCACTGTGCTGCCTCTCCGGTTAGATAAGATACCAAGAACGCTACTCGGGCCTGATTGGTGACGAATAGTTTCGGTTTACAGTGAAAGTGCAGTTGTATTTGGGTTAGGAAAACCTGCACCTTCTGTATATCCCCTTGAAACCTTTCAGGGGGGGCCAGGGGTATTTGTGTGGGCATCTCTACCACTACCGGAGGGACAGGGACCTATTGGATAGGACCACCGTCAAAGGGGTTACGCTGAAAGCGATCCAAAGCGTGAATGTAAGGCTACGGAATCAGCTCTGGAAGCTGCTAATTCCAGCTGCACTTGGGCCAACGCGGCTAACACGTCATCCAAGGTGGCCGCCATGACCAACACCACCGAAATCAGGAGGAGGATATTTCGTAGGCCAATGATTCTGTTATGCTGCCCTGGGGTCCTCTCCTCGGGATGACGATGATGCTAGTTATGGGTCCACCTCCCATCCGTCCCCAGTCCGGCGTATGTATAACACCCTCGGACTTGGGAGACAGGTGGGTGAGGGAAGGAAGGGTAGGGACCGCGGGGATGGAGACCTGAAAAGAGAGAGAGGACAGATTACTCCAAGGCGGTTCCCCAGCGCTCAGCTCCCACCCTGTGCCTGTGATTGCTGCTCACCTGGGATTCTGTCCTTCTGGCGTGAGGTCTGTCCGTGCCTCACCAGAACCACTTAAGTCCCGTGAGTGGGCTTGGGCAGGTGGCTACCGCGTTACTTCACGGGTAGCGGAGACGTAGAGCCCAGTGTCTCGAAGGGGTGAAGGTTTACCTGGGGTAGGCGCTACCACTCAACGCCTTTCGGAGTTTGTAAAGGCTGAGGAGCGCTCGGAGGGTTCTAAACTTCTTCCGTTCCTTTACGGAGAAGTTCAAGGTCAAACGATGACTGTTCCTGGCGCTGCTACGTCACGCCCTCAATCCTTGGGCGGAGGAGCGCTAGGAGTCGGATCTGGGTTCTCCCGTAACGGAGACGACGGAACCTGAAGGGAAGGCGGTGCGGAAACCCTGCGCTTCAACGTCACGCCCGGAATCCTGGGGCGGAGGAGCGCAGCGGGGTTTTGCACCAGCAAGAATAAGGCGTTCTCTGGACGGCTTGTTCTCGGCCTGGATACTGAGCAGAGAGCCTAGCGGAGAAGGTTTTCGGCTGGGCTGGCGGAGCCAGCGGAGGAGGAGTGCCACGAGGCGTAGCACACCCTGGTAGAACTAGGAACGTTACCTGGATCTCCTAGCAAACAGGAAACGAAGGCACTCTGGAAACGAAGACAAAACGGGAAGCCAAGATAGCGTCCGAGTTCGAACGCTCAGGCTCGATGAAAGGAATCATTGGCCCCGCCTCCTGGGAGGAGCCGCGTTAAGTGTGCTTCCGGAGAGCACGTGATGCCGGCCGGCGCCTGGAATTCTGGATGTTGGTGTTCCAGCTCCGCTCCCGTGCGGGGCGGTGTTTCGAATCATGACAATTTCATTGCCTGCCCTGTTCTCCATTTTAGATCAATACTCCTCAGTCTCTGGATACAAGTTAAACATTGATAAATCTGAGGTTTTACCCTTAAACAAATTCTGCCTTTCTCATATGTTCCAAGGCTCTGGCTTTGAATGGAATCCTCGAAACATTAAATGTCTAGGTGTCCTATATGCGAACACCATTAGAGAAACTATTCGCATCAATCATGCAGATATCCTTAAAAATATATCTACTCTTATTGATGGCTGGTCCCCTCTCTTTTTATCTTGGTGGGGAAGACTTTCGTCTATTAAAATGATGCTCCTTCCCATTGTCAATTTCTATCTCTCTATGCTTCCCGTATCCCTTCCGCTCTTTTTTTTGCACTATCAACCATATTTTTATAAACTTTCTATGGAACAATCGCAAAGCTAGGATTTCTTTGTCTCGTCTACAACAACCCAAGGAATTAGGAGGAATCAACTTTCCTAACCTTAGCCGCTATCATTCTGCTTTTACGCTAAAACAGATTTGGCCTTTCCTTTCTGACCGTCCTTGCCATTCCTTAACTGCTTGGAGTTCACTCGAACTTGCCCAAATTTCACCCTTCTCATTTCTTACAGCAACTCGTCTAACCCAACCACCTAAACGCTTCATTACCCCCATCTTTAAGCTAGCTCTCTCGCTGTCTCGTTTTTTCAAGTTACACATTGATTCTCCTTCCCAGACCCCAATCTGGTATTATAAATTCTTAAAAATTAATAACAGGGCATTATTTTGGAAGGAATGGATAGATAAAGGCATCATCGTTTACGAGCACCTCCTTGTGGATAATTCATTGAAAGATTTTTCGGACATTAGTAAATCTTTTCACGTCTCTGATACCTTTTCCTCCCAATATCCCTTGTTAAAGAGTGCCTTAGCTTCAGTGCTTTCTCAAAATATCCCTCAGCCCATTTCTGCCTTGCCTCTTTATCCTTCACCAGATTTTTCTATTCCTCTTAAAGCCTCTGCCATTTATAAGACCCCTTCCCTCCCACAAAGTGTCAGGACCAAATCATCACTAGAACTTATATGGGAACAAGATCTGGCTCAGGTTTGTTCCTTTCAAATTTGGGACTCTATCTGGTTAAAAATACATACAGCCTCCCGTTCTGCAAGCACTACACAGACTTTATATTTTTTTTACAATAGACTTTTTTTTACCCCTTCTGATCTTCATAAGTTTAGGTTGCTTGACTCCAAGAAGTGTTGGTCATGCTCTCATGTCAGCAGTGACTTTCTTCACATGTTTTTTCACTGTCCCTCGGTTAAGTCCCTTTGGTCTCATGTTTGGTCTAAATTAAATGATATTTTACACATGAATTTCCCTTTTGATATCGTTCATATTTTTTTAGGTGGTTCTTCACCTCTGTGGAACGTCTCAAGTCATGTTTGTAAGTTCATAGATATGTTTATAGCTATTTCTTTTCAGATCATCACCACCAACTGGAAGGACACTTCAAAAATTTCGCATAACGCTTGGTGGAATCTGTTATGCCATCATCATAGACTTGATCATGCTTATGCCACTTCTGTACCTTTATTAATCAAAAAAGATTTGTTATGGTTACCACTGACTGATTTTCTCTCTAGAACATGTTAATTAAGTTTTTTGCTCTTTTTACCTATCTGTTTCTAGTCTTTTTCTTAATACTTCTCTATTATTAAATTACTTATAATCTCTTTCTTCCCTTTCATATTAAACTGCATTCATTCTGTTGCTCCTTTCTCCCTTCCTTTCTTTCTTCTTTCTGCCTTTCTCTCCTTTTTCTTCCTTTTTCTATCTCTCCCTTTTCTTCTTAAAAATTTAAAATCCTTAAAGCTGTTTGTACTTGGTATAGCTTTATAACCTTCTCTTTTTTCAGACTTCAATGTACACAATTTTATTGTAACTTTTTTTACAAATTTCTTTCTTCTGTACTGATTTTTTACATTGTATTTCATATTTAATAAAGCTAACTAAACTCAAAAAAAAAAATCATCAGATTATGCAGCAGATGGTGTAATATGTGGCAAATATGGCAGAGCCATAATGAGGTGGAAAACATTTACAAACTGGGATATTTTGTCATTAATGTTTGAACTGCTCTTGTGGAAAAGGGGAGGAGAAGTGCTGATGACAGAAACTGCATGGCTCAGAGACAAATGGCTTGTACTTCCACTTTTAAGTGTATTTGGTTAATTCTGTAATTGGAAACGTATCCCACTTTGTGAATACATTTTAGTGTCAATAACTCATATTCAACCTTTAATAAACATGTGTATCCCTTGGTTGAATTAAATAATGTAATAAGTTGTAAATGGTGTGAGAAGTTGGCCTGGCATATGCTGTCTCCTAGTTATAGGGACACCTTGCACCAGCCCAATTCGACTCTTATTGATGATAGGTTTAAGACAACCTTTAAAGAAAGCTATCCTAGTGGTAGCTGTGGAGAGCAGCCTTCAGGCTAAGTCTTGAAGGAGTGTTAAGCTTATTGTTTTACCATAATAACCTCTTGGATAACCAAATGAAAGAGTAGCCCACACAGGTATATATGTAAAATATATGTATTTATTCTAGACAGAATCCCACAGTCTCTTTATGAAGCTGTGGCAAAGTTACAATATCAAACAAGCATTGATAGACACAATAAATAGCACTATTAACATTGGGCCCCAGGGGGGGACTAAACCATATACTAAAAAAGTGGTATAAGAACCACGACAATTCTACAGGCAATGCCTAGGGCATTTAGGATTGCTGGCCCCTTAAGAATCCACCCCAGGTTATGAGGAAGGGGACCCATGGGAGTCACGTGCAGCGGAAGTAGCTGCTATCGGGATCTCTATTACAGCCTATGGAGAATGTCGCGGTTGGAAATAAACAGTTAAAAAATACTTCTAGCAGGAGTACAAAGTTAAAACTTTAGACTTAAGCTTTTGAGGAGCCCACTACCACGAGAGTACCGAGGTACCACTGTTACCTGCCCCAGGGAAGCCGGGTGCATAGGTCATTTCTGCTGTCGGGTCGCGGGCTGATTTTCAATGGGAAAATAGTCAAAAGTTCTGCTAGCCAAAAGCGTCGATGATTCCGTGAAGATCAAAGATGTGAAGATTGTAGAGAAGAACCTGAAAGCAGAGGAGACAGAGTCTGGGTCACGGCAAAGTGACCAGGAGGCTCAAAGCAAAGAGCCCTTCGATGTCGGGTGCTTCAGGTGGAAAGTGGTGTAGCTTGGATCTGCAGCCACGGGCTCCGGGAGGCTTCAAGGAAGGCCAGCTTCTGGAGGGCAACTGTCCCACGATGGATGAGGGTTGCTGCGGTGTTAGTGTCCGGATTGGATCCACTAAGCCTTGGCAACCGCAACCCACGAAAGATGAACAAATCTGCTACAGTGCAGACCCACGAGGTCTGGGAGAGGTCTCCTTCAATGAGGCTGTAGAGCAGGCCTGGAGCAACCAGGGGAACTCTTGATTGTAGAAATAGACCTCCGCTAGGGCCCACAAGTCGAGAGACAAGGGACCGCGGGAGGCGGCAATTTGGAGTGCGTAAAAGGGCACCCACGGGCCACCGGAGGGGGCTAGGGCACTGGTCTTTGGCACAATTGCTGTAGAGTGGTTGGCTCAAAAACGGGCCAAAGCACAACTTCCCCACTGGTCAGGGTCGTGTGCTACGCAAGAGGGGGCCGGTGTCCTGGGGTATTGGAGATCTCGGCACCCACGCGGTCCATGGTGCCCAAACTCGTTGAGCACACTCACTGGCCTCTGGGATGCACTGGAAACCCACCTCAAGGGTGCTGGAAGTCGTTGAAGTCCGTAGGAGCAGCGAGGTTCCAACCGGGTCACTTGCAGTGTTTCAGGTGCCTGCCAAGCAGGGGGATAACTCCTTTATCCCAAGGGAGATTTCTTCCATCAGCTGGGCAGCAGCAAGTCGAAGGTCAAGACTGTAAAGTTCAAGATTAATCTGAGGCTCTGGGGCCACGTTATTCACCTTTATCCCCAAGATTAGGGGAGTGTCCAGAGCAGTGTCCACCAATGAGAGGTGAGGCGGGAAAGGGTGGCTACACCCTCTCCCCTTTGTGGTAGGTAGTTTTAGCTTTATTCGATATAAAATATCATGAAAGCAGTACAATTTTAGATTAAACCGGAGACATATTTACACAAAAAAAAAAATTCTTTTAAAAGATGATTAAATCATGACCTAGTACAGCTTGTACAATGCAATTTCCAGTGCAAATTTTGTAAAAACCATAAAAAATATAAAGCTATAGTAAAGGTTAAAAAACCTATATAAAAAAGAGGCCCAGAATTGATACCTCATTTAGCTAATCTCTAATCACAGTTCATCCCTGGGCTGTTGGGGCAATTTGGCTTCCTTGCCAAAATCTTGCTTCTTATTAGCCAAACACAGCCAAAGAATTTGGCCACCCCGCAAATCAAAGTTAGTGAAGATACATCTGTACATAGGATTCGGAGTGCATTTCGGTGGTTCATTGGACCTAGGAGATGGCAAACCGGCTTTAGCCACCTAGATCTAGCAGACCTGTACGCCGGACAGGCGAACAAGAGATGAACAATAGACTTGTTGTGATAAGCGCAACCCGGGCAGGGAGAAGGCATCAAGTTTGACCCTTTCCAACTTGCAATTAGGCTGTTAGTAGGGAGTGTCCCGAATCTCAACTTCATGTATAAAGCCCTATGTCTAGGGGTCTGAATAAAATCCAGGTAAGGTTCCAATTTACAAGTGATCTTGTGCTGAAAAAACTCCTCAGTCAATTTCCCTAATCTAGGATTTTGGATGGCCTGTGACTGCACCCATTCCCAATAAATTATTTTTAGAACCTGCTTAGTTGGTGGGGTCTGGCTGCACCAAGCCTCTTTGAGGCCAATGGTGGTTAGGAGTTTTCGAAGATCCGATAGCCATTTAATCTTGCTCCCTGTGTCGGCTAGAAGTAGTTCGTCAAGAGCTGCCGCATAGTTGGACAATTCGGCAGTCCCTCGAATGCGAACCCAAAAGAGAAGGGAGCGCAGGCGTACTATGTCTTGAATAGAGTGTCTACCCAGGTCGAAGAACAAGGGCTTCAGAGGCGTTGAAATAGGAAGAGAGGTTATATCTCTCATAAACTTGTTTTCAGATATAACGAGTTGATCAACATTCTGAAAACCCCAGAGCTCAGATCCATACAAGGCTGACGAAAGCGCTTTGCCTTCATAGACAGCAAGCACAGGAGCCACTGGCCTGGACCAAGATAGGCGTTGTTCTCTTAAGATAGCACCGGAGGCCCTCTTATGGTTTAGAAGCATCTTGGCTAAGTGGGGACCCCACCTCATGTCCTTGAAGATGCGGATCCCCAGATAGTCGAATCCCTCCACAATATCCAGCGGGACCGCGTCCAGGGTGAAGTTGTTTTTGAAACGTTTGGACGGGTTGATACTCATGATCTTAGTTTTAGTGGTGTTAATTGTCAACCCATGTGATTCGCAAAAGATGCCAAACCTTTTCAGGAGCCTCTGGAGTCCCCCCGGTGATTTTGAATTCAAGAGAGTATCGCCTGCGAACAGGAGGGTCGGGGTCTTCTCCCCAGCCAAGGAAGGAGCGTCTGCCGGTTCCTGTCACAGGAAATCAACCACCCCGTTGATGTATAAAGAGAACAGGGTGGGTGCCAGCACACAACCCTGGCGGACCCCCCTGCTCACCGCGATACTCTCGGTCAATTGCCCCTGAGACCCCCATCTTATTTTAGCATAATTTCCATTATTCAGGCGCTGTATAATATCAAGGACCGGGGGGGATACCTAGTTGTTGTAAAATGGACCAGAGTTTCCCCCGCGGTACCAGATCGAAGGCGGTCTTCAAATCTATAAAGGCCAGGTAGAGACTGCCTTTCCCCAGGAGTACCGTCTTCCAATAGATCGTGAAAAATCTAAACACCTGGTCAATTGTTCCCACTTTGTTCCTAAAGCCCGCTTGAAAATGTGACAAGATGCCGTTGTCTTCCATCCAAGTACCAATCCTGGCCAGGAGGACCCTGCCAACCACTTTCTGTGACACATCGATTAAACTAATCGGTCGATAGTTGGCAGGGTCTTCCCTATTCCCCTTTTTAAAAATGGGGACCACTTCAGCTCCTTTCCAAGAATCTGGCACAGGTGACCCCCTCGCTATTAAATTCACCATCAATAAGATAAAAACGGCCCATGACTCCGGGTCATGCAGGAGAAAATCTCCTGGGAGACCATCCGGGCCCGCTGCCTATGCTATTAATTGCAGTCACCACCTCAGCTAATTCAAAGTAATCTGAATATTGTGCAGGAGCACTAGTGGTGGAAAGGCATTCGGTAGCTGGGGAAAGGAGATATATATCATCAGCAGAATACAACTTGGCAAAATGGTCCATCCATTGATTAGCGGTGACATAATTAGAAATAGGGAGCGAGATACTACTGGCCATTTTATTAATAAGGTCCCAAAAACCTTTCGGATCTTTCTCTTTGGATGCTTGTTTTAGATCTTGCCAATGGTTCTCGTCCCAAGTTTTCTTGGCCTCCCTCTGGGCCATGGAGTATTCCTTTCTTGCTTTGGAGACTGCCATAGGATCTTTTTTCTTAATTTCCTGTATAAGGGCCACCCTTTTCTCCTTACATTTTGCAGAATACCAGGGGTTACCAGCCTTTGCCAGGGTACATCTAGAGCCTGCTTTGCCTGCAACAGTAAAAAAGGCACTCAGTTTGGTAACGAAGTCTTGGTAGGTCAGATAAAGTTTAGATTGGACCTGCGCTGATTGGGAAAGAATCATTAATTTGTTGATCTCGGCGTCTAGAAAGCCCTTAATGCTTTCCATTTTGTGTTCCTGGTTGGCAACTTTTAGCCATTTAAGGCATCTGCAACAGTTTGTGGGGATTACTTCTCTAGTGGTCAAAAACGGGTGAGAACTAACCTCTGCACCAGGTGCCTGCCAAACATTATTTAGTACTAGACAAAGGGGGTTATGGTCACTATCTGAGGAAGGTTTAACTACCATGTCTATCAGGTCTCGCCATAGCCTAACATCCAAAAGGATGTAGTCAATCCTAGAGGGGGAGCTGATCCTGTTGAAAGTGTAAGCCCCATGTGGGTCGGAGGTTGTTCTCCCATTTGCCGCTCTGAGATTAAATTCCTGCGTGAGTGCATTGATTTGGATAACCCTCTGGGACCACTTCCTAATAGGGGGTAGCTCAATGGCGGGAATATCCCAATTTGCGTCTACTTCGTCGGTGCCAAGAAAGTCCTCCCTGCCAAGCGGTTCAAACGTGCAATTTAAATCGCCCCCTATAATGATGTAGGAAGTGGGGGAAATGCCCGATAGCATGCTCTCCAGAGCTGAAATAGTTGCAGAACCCCGGGCACCCTTTGAGCCCCTAACATAGATATTAAAGAGATCCAGTGAGGGTCTGTTAGGAGCTCCACGAACTGTTAAATGTAAAATATCATGTGAGATACAATTGTGGGAAATAATTGACCAGTTCAGGGAAGTACTAACCCATATAAGGAGACCCCCAGATGGGCGTCCCCTACTTGAACTAATGGCCGGACAAAAATAAGTAGAATATCCGGACTTGTATAGAGGATTTAAACTCCAAGTTTCCTGGAAAAGGCAGATCTGAAATTTTCCTACTAGGGCATTCCATTCTGGGAGTAGTAACTTCTTCTCTAGTCCCGCAATATTACAGAAGAGAATGTTGAGTTTGATCTTATTAGATGAAACTGTTAGCCCCACATCTCCTAGGATGTCATAAGGTATCAGGTTTCTATCGATTGCCATGCTCTCACAAATATCTGGAAAAGAAGGAGCAGCTGGGACAATGTGATCACTGGGGCGGGTAAGTGAGGGAACCACGCTGTGACCATTGCTTATAGCCTGTAACGGTCAATCCACCCTGTCCAGACCTGACTCCCCCTAGGGCCCACTGAGGTCAGATGGGTTTTCACCCCCATTGGCACCCAGAAAGGTATGCTCCTGATTTGTATAGAGGACTATTCTGGGGAGGAGGTGCGGAATTCCAGGGCCACTAAATTCTCGGCCAGAGAGGCATCTACTAGTTTCAGCTCGATGCAGTCGAGCCGTGAGTTCTGGTCCGATAACCTCCTAACCTTAGTGATATCCTAATGATGGATCTGCAGCCCCTAACATGACGCAACCAGTGTGTAACCTTGTTGCGGAGTGACTCGCCGCCTTCGTACCCCTGGTTGGAAGAGGGTTTGGGGACTTTTACCATATATACTGTTTTCCTATTATTTGGCACCCTGTCTATATGGTTTGGTCCATGGGGTCGGATGTTAGTGGTCGGGGCATGCTGCTCAATAGGTAAGTGATCTTGTGGAGCCCTCGAAATGACCCCCCTAGAAATTCCAATGTTACGGTGGGGCCTACAAAGGCTTAGTTTTTCCGCATGATTTAACTTGGAATTAGGAGGAGAAGGCATGGGAGGTGGAGCGAATGCACAATTAGACACTCCTTGGGGTCCCCTAGCGAGTGCCATATCAGCAGAGACAATCTGAGGACTGACAATTGGGATCTCCACAGGAGCGAAAGTAGCTTTAAACTGGGGAGGTGGGGAGGGCAGGGAGAGACTTGACTTGGCATTTAGAGTTTCAATAATCTTTCTAAGTGAGATTATCTCGTTTTGAAGGGTTTCAACTTTCTCAGAAAGGCCCACAAGAGATGCCTTGCAAGTGCAGGGAATCAAAGGGGCCACGGCCTCAGCGGAATCACACCTGCTCCCAGAAGGGCTATCCGCTGCCTCTGCTGCGGAGTCCAGCACTAAGAATCTATTGGAGCATGGGATAGATTGCAAGAACTCATCACCCATTTTCTTAGAGACAGGGCCCCCCAACTCAGAGGAATTGGGCCGGGGTGCAGGGTAGTCCAGAGCAGATGTAAACCGCGTGTCGTCCATTAATGAGCTGCGGGAGATAGGATTAGGGCGTGTGATATATTTTTTTTTTGGGTTTTTAAACATGGTCGGAATGACCTTAGGGGGATTTTTACCCGGCCCCACCTCGTCGCCCACAGCAATCACCGTGATGTTACCTCCCAGTATTTCTTCGCAGTCGGTAACAATACTCTCGATTCTGTCTAAGACACAGTTGCTGGCTGCATGGTTGGCTATTTTGGTCTTTTTACCCTTTTTACTCCCCGCAATGCCCCCGCCCTCCATTGTCTTCCTTTTACCCATTCGGTGACAGTGACGGATTTTTGAAAGAAGATAGAGGAAGGCAAAAAAATAAAAAAATAAAAATATATAAACTACAAAGATGAAAAGGAAGGCTTGTAAATGAGGGTAATCGGCGGCTTGAATATACAATTGGCAATAGTGTAGTCCGCCCCTTGGGAAAATCGCAGACCTGGTGGTGGCAACGAAGCAATGTACCTTAGAGATCTTGCCTTCAGGGTTAGAGGGGGAGCCCTTTCCTGTCTCCTCCTGTCAATGACGGGCAAGGACGGGCCCGCCCTTGGCCCGGGCTGAGCCCGGGCGCGGCCCGCGCTGCAGGTCTTCGGATGGGCTTAAATCCCTCTACGGCGCTGCCTGATGACGTGGGAGGCAGGCGCCCGGGGCGAGGGATGCTGGGAAATGAAGTCCTGGAAGGCCGTTCCCCTCACGGCAGCGGAGAGAGTGCAAGGAATGCAAGGTAGGGAGAAACGTCCCCCAGTGAACGCCGTTCCCCTCACGGCAGGTCAAGAGCTTGCTATGTCACCAGGTGCTTCAGGCGTGCGTCCCACGCTGCGAGTCTTCGGATGGGCTTAAATCCCTCCCCGGCGCTGCCTGATGACGTGGGTGGCAGGCGCCCGGGGCGAGGGATGCTGGAAATGAAGTCCTGGAAGGCCGTTCCCCTCACGGCAGCGGAGAAAGTGAAAGGAATGCAAGGTAGGGAGAAACGTCCCCCAGTGAACGCCATTCCCCTCACGGCAGGTCAAGAGCTTGCTATGTCACCAGGTGCTTCAGGCGCGCGTCCCGCGCTGCGGGTCTTCGGATGGGCTTAAATCCCTCCCCGGCGCAGCCTGATGACGTGGGAGGCAGGCGCCCGGGGCGAGGGATGCTGGGAAATGAAGTCCTGGAAGGCCGTTCCCCTCACGGCAGCGGAGAAAGTGCAAGGAATGCAAGGTAGGGAGAAACGTCCCCCAGTGAACGCCGATCCCCTCACGGCAGGTCAAGAGCTTGCTATGTCACCAGGTGCTTCAGGCGCGCGTCCCGCGCTGCGGGTCTTCGGATGGGCTTAAATTCCTCCCCGGCGCTGCCTGATGACGTGGGAGGCAGGCGCCCGGGGCGAGGGATGCTGGGAATGAAGTCCTGGAAGGCCGTTCCCCTCACGGCAGCGGAGAAAGTGCAAGGAATGCAAGGTAGGGAGAAACGTCCCCCAGTGAACGCCGTTCCCCTCACGGCAGGTCAAGAGCTTGCTATGTCACCAGGTGCTTCAGGCGCGCGTCCCGCGCTGCGGGTCTTCGGATGGGCTTAAATCCCTCCCCGGCGCAGCCTGATGACGTGGGAGGCAGGCGCCCAGGGCGAGGGATGCTGGGAAATGAAGACCTGGAAGGCCGTTCCCCTCACGGCAGCGGAGAAAGTGCAAGGAATGCAAGGTAGGGAGAAACGTCCCCCAGTGAACGCCGTTCCCCTCACGGCAGGTCAAGAGCTTGCTATGTCACCAGGTGCTTCAGGCGCGCCTCCCGCGCTGCGGGTCTTCGGATGGGCTTAAATCCCTCCCCGGCGCTGCCTGATGACGTGGGAGGCAGGCGCCCGGGGCGAGGGATGCTGGGAATGAAGTCCTGGAAGGCCGTTCCCCTCACGGCAGCGGAGAAAGTGCAAGGAATGCAAGGTGGGGAGAAACGTCCCCCAGTGAACACCGTTCCCCTCACGACAGGTCAAGAGCTTGCTATGTCACCAGGTGCTTGAGGTGCGCGTCCCCTTTGTGTGTTTCCCGCCTGGGCGAGGGGCAGGATGCCCCTGAACCGGTTCCAAGCGGTGTATGCAGAATGAGGTCTCTGCAGCTGCCTACGTGCAACTCTGAAAGGACATTTGGTGCACCCACCCTGTTCCAATCCACATTATCCTGTCTGGGGAGATGCTAGCACCTCCCTGCCACAGGAGCCCTATTGTCCAGCTGGCGAGGCTGGGGTTTTCCCCAGCAACAGCCAGCCAGGGTCGTGTAGGTGGCGGGCAGTAGCCATTTTGTGTTACTTGTGCACGTTTAAATTGGTGTCCAAATTCTACCGCTTTTCCCATATCGCCCCTCTAGCAGGGGGGAATCGTACCCTCATGCCCATGGCTGGACTGGGGGTAGGATTCCTACATGTTTGACACCAAACACGATATGGTTCTGTGTAGCCATTCTCAAGTTATCGCATTATCGCGATAGACTTATAATGCGGTTAAGAGTATATGGTATGGCTACACTACAAACAACCCAGCAATGATTTTACGAAGGTTGCAGAGAGGCCCTACTCACGTAGGGGTCCCCCCTCACACATACCTCAGCACCCTCCCTTGTAGGATTACCAAGGCCTGCTATAGGGGTGACCACGGAGAGTATATGTGTTGTAATGGGGTGGGATATAGGGTACCTATATCCCTGTAAGGGGTGCTAGCACCACCTTACCCAGACTACAGTAGTGGTCTGGTGGTGTCAGTTTGTATGGCTGTCCCAGGGTGGCACAATAAGTGCTGCAGCCCTGGTAGGCCTACTGAGGGACCCATGCCCTGGGTACCTAGGGTACCATCCACAAGGGACTGTCAGGGCATCCTCAGCATCCAATTGGGTTGTACCTAGGGTACTCACATTAGTTTTAGGGAGAAAGCAGATAGGCTGGGGTCCTGGATAGCAGGATCCCAGCCAGACTAGTCAAAAACCACTCAAATACCAGGCAAAGAGTTGGGGGCAACCATTAGTCAGATTCCACCTTCCTACAAAGGGTCAGTAAAATACCAAACAAATACTAAATATTGGGATGTTTTGCTCTTTCTGTCCACACCTCTGACTCCGCCCACTGACCCAGTCCATGGGTTATTCCCGCCCTCTGATTCTCCACCCACAGTTCCCCTACTTTTTTTCCCCACTTCGACCACTGCCAGGATCACACACTTTGGTGTGGTGGAGAAACCGAATTACAAAACTGTCTCTTGTTTGGACTGACTAACGTTGAGCTATGGGGTACCTACATCAAAAATCTGTTTAAGCTTAGTAGTACATACATGATGTACTCCGAGGCAATTCAGAAGTAATTTGCACCTACTTGTACAATAAGCCATACCTTTCACAGAACAAGCATTAAAAATGCAATAGGTCTCGCCTTTTATTAAGTTAAAGCCATTTGCTTTGCTATACAATACCATTAGCAAAGCAAATGGCTTTAACGTAACCAAAGGCGAGACCTGTTGCATTTTCAATGCTTGTTTAATAAAGCCCTGCTGTGTAACATGGCTTAAAGTAAACAAAATACGCTATGGTGGGGTCATAGCGCTTTGTTTTCATTTACTTTAAGCCATGTTGCACACAGGCTGTACAAAATGTATGAAAAACACACTTTGACAATGCCCCTAGTGGCTTTGAGAGTGCTTGTCTCAGTCTCACCCCCCACCCCGCAAAGGTGAGGAGTCTCACCACGAGACTACTATGAACAGAAGCCCGGCTTAGCTAGCACGAGTCACGTGATGACTTTGTTGCTGTCTACGTCACGGTGCCGCCTATGGGGCGTTTCTTAGTGGCGGAAGGAGCATCACGTGACCATGTTTAAATCTCACCCTGGTTCGCTATTTAGTTGTGGGGACTGGTGGCTGCAAATGGCGGATGAGCAGCACGGCCCCCACCAGCAGAGCAGCCCCGAGAAGGGCCTCCCGGGTAGCGGGGAGCCCGTGGCTAAGAGGTCCCGAGCAGATCTGGTCATTAGGCGTGTTGAGGAATCTTCGGGAGGTATAGGTGCATGTTTGTCACGCCGGGTGCAGGCGAGCGAGGTTCCTGACAGGGGCACGTCCGCCATCCAGCACACAGAGCCATCGGAGGAGGTCGGCCAGGGCCCTGAGCATAGAGGTGAGCAGGATAGTAAATCTGTTCAAGTTTACTCCTTTTTCCATGTCTTAAGTTTTTTATTTACACGGCTGTACTTGTCGGTGTATACGTCACGTGTACTATAATCACGTGAACTTGTGTTCATGCGTACCTTTGCAAACCTGCCAATGCTAAGTCTCCTGAGGTGTGGTAGTACAGGGCTTATAAACGGAACCGTTCTGGCCAGATCACAGGCCCGGCAGTAGATAAAACTGACTTTGAAACGTGTCTTTACTTGGCCCCATTTTTATATACTTAATTTTACAGGCATAAATATTGACCGATTTCTCAAGGGCCTGTAAAAACTCCTAAGGACGTAAGCCATTTATCCCCTATTTACCTTTCCCACGTTCTGTTTCATCCTGCATTTCCTACACGTTTTTGCTTTTTTGCAGGTGTAGTTCTTTTCCTTCAACTTAAGACACTTGCACAGCGCGTGAGTTGAGAGTGAATGGATATTCGTGTAAGGGCCTCGATTGAGAGCTCTGAAGTTGAGGTTTAAGGTAGTGCGAGTCTCTCACGGTACATGTTAGTGGTTCATTAGGAACGTCATACTACACCACCTTCATCCATCGGCTCCTCTGTAGAGCATACAGAGCAATGGTCACGGTTGGGCAAATGTGACTACCATTTTATGTGAGCGTATTGCAGAGGTGCGCAGCTGTCAACATATTGACAGCCCCAAAGGAAAAGAAAAGGTTGTGTCTATATGATGGGAGGGCATGGTGAGGAGGTTGTAACTTAAGAAAGTACTTGAGGAAGGGGATGACATGAGATGCAGATAGAGAATGTATTAAAGCTGTTGGTCGCCAAAGGGCATAAGGTACTGACAGAATGTGAGATTACAAAAGAAAGTGATTTGTATGGGAGAACGGGAGTGAAAAATAATACCTCGTTGTTACTCATTTATGCAAAGAGTGCATGGATATACTGCCTGTAACATAGAGGTTGGAGACGTGCTTGTTCCTTAAACTTAGATGCTAAGGACAGTTGGGGCACGATGCCTGACGTTTGAAGATATTACCGGTGAATCCACCACCTATCTCTCCATGAATCGCAGGGTTTGCATAATTTTCTTTACACTTTAAATGACTTCACTTTCACAGCAGTAGTCTGTTCAAGATCCTTAAGAAAGTCACAACACTACAGGTCAATGGCCGAAACATGTCAATCTGAGCACAATACGACATGATCTTATGTTGTATATCCTGTTTTTAATCCTAGCACAAGGTAGCCAGAATAAAATGATGAGGTAAACCCTGTAGCTAGTTTTACACCGTTTCACTTCCAGCACTGCACTCCTCATATCATAGTTAACCACTTCGGTGCTCATGACGAGCCCAGCTCGCCATACCCGCCGTGGCCCGCCCATGCGTGGTTGATTCCCTGCCTGTGCGGGAGAATCAATCAGTGGGTGGGGTCGTGACGAGCTCCGCTTGTCATGAGCACAGCTCCACTGTGCCTCATGACGAGCTGGGCTCGTCACGAGCACAGCGCTGCTGCCCCCCCCCCTGCGCTGCGGGGGAATTACCCCTGCGGGGGAATTACCCCCGCGTGGAAGGGGTTAACTCACATAGTAATAACCCCTCCCGCATAAAACATCCTTGAGCTCCTCCCTCGCAGCGAGAGGGTTGTAACCCACATCATGACTAGGCTTCATGATGCGAGGAGGACTCCCAATGAGGAAGCATGCCACCTCTGCTGGGTGAAGGAATCCGTCCTTTAAATGGATGCCTTCTTCGTAATCGGCACCCTTTTTCCCCCCCAGGTATTTGTTATAGACCCGAGGGTCCTTTTTTTTTTTTTCCTTTTTTTTTTTTTTTCTTTCTTTTTTTTACTCCTTTATATGAGCCTGCTAACTCAGTGGCCTAGCTAATAAGTGTGGTTGTTTTAAGTACATTTTGATTGTTGTGTGTCATGTTTGTATATAACCAATAACTCACAGAGGCACAACATACTGGCAAGTACCACACTGTGTGAAGCAGAAGATTTTAGTTTGCATGCTTTAAGCCCCAACCTTAATTACATATGCCACATCTCTTGGAATGGATTCCTAGTTAGGCATAGTTGACCAAGTCCATGTTTGAAATACCGCCCCATTTTTTTTTTTTTTTTCTTCATCCCTCTTAAAGAACTGGGCAGGAGGACCATGATTCGAAGTAAGAGACTAGATGACAGGACTTTGCTTCCTGTTCAATACTGCTTTTTATGTGTGACTATTTGAATGAATATTGCCTAATCGTAGGTCCTTTCTTAGTATAATTTAGTAGGCGACCTCATTGCAGAATAATGTATTGAGAGAAAGTGATAAGGCTTAAGGCTAGGGCTAGTTTGCTTCTGTGTAGCCTATAGTTTCTATAAAGACTTTAGGCAGTGTTAAGCTTTTCTTATGGATACTTCCAACTACAGGTTGCTCACCATAAGAATATCGCCCAGGTGTAGTTGATAGCCAGAGAATTGTTTCAGCAATGCTCCAGCGTTCCAATAGGAGGTGCCATGTGGCTCTACGCTGACTCCATCCAACCCCGTAAGCGACAATGCAGAGCCACATACAAGAGCAGCATCTTCACGCTGTCGTCAGTTCCTTTCTTTCTGCACCCTTTGTTGATCTGGAGCTCTGCTTCAGTTTTCCAGTGACTTCTAAACCATGTCACAGTGTACCCAGTACAATGACAATGTCTCCCCCCAAAAACAGGATTTAAGGTGTTCTGCCACTGCAGTATCCTGATGTCTGTCACAGACGCACATGACTTGTGCAATGAATGTACCCTCATGGTCCCGAAGGTGATTCTGGAGGTGGAACTCTGTCAAAGCACATAAGAGATCCTCGACCATCACAGCAAATTGCTGGCTTCAAGAATGCCATACTGCAGCTCCTTCATACACTTATAGCTCCAACTCATTCGCATTCAGGCTCATTGAAATATGAGGGGCTCTATTTGGACTTCACCCTCTTGTGGGACCCATTTCTGGGGGTTTTCCGATACTGTATCTTGCTTCCACTCTCGTCCCAGGGTCCATTCTTGTGGCAGCTCTGCTGGCACCTGCCTGGGACTTTATTTCGATGACTATCTCTGACCCATCACTGGCTTGCTCCAGGCCTTTTTCGCATAATGAGATAACAAACGCACAATCTCTGTTTGCGTCCAGACTATGATCTTCCATTTTTTTGCATCTGCACCATCACAAGCTAAATACCTTGTTTGGCTCTGGCACGGTCCTAGGTATGCAAAGTGTTCTATATCCAACTGACGAGCAGAACAACCTGCTCTTCCCTCCTATACTGATGATGGGTTGTGTCTGGATTTACAGAATGCAAGTGTTCTGCACATTTCCCAATGACTGAGCTAGACTGGCCGACTGGCCTCCAGGCCCACCAAAGGAATAAAGAGCCTCTTTCGCATTTGTGTGAAGGGTACTACAACATCTTGATTTTCAGTTGCTTATAGGTGTAGCCAAAGCAGATGTTTTAACTGTGATCCTTCAAACAGCGATCCTTCAAACAGCTGCATCTTTTTCTGTGCCTCTTTTGCCATTCAACAGTTCTTTTAACCACATCCTTATAGTCGCTGCCTCCATGTCGTGCTCAAGCTACCCATTCAGTCAAACTGTTGCAATGTGACCTATGCCAGCTCCTATTAATTTATTAACGGTTTGTGCCCTCTGGGCAGGTACACCCATGGTTCATGCGACATAGAAGCAAAATCTTGGAGGCTGTCCCTGAACATCTCCAGGGCCAAGAGGCAATGAAGTAATTTTACGTGCTGGTTTGAAGTGATAATTACTTAGTTATTATCATCTTATTATTTCTTTGTTGCAGCAACTTTGCGGGCGGGGTTGCTCTGCTGACAGGGGAGGGGAGGAGTGGTTTGCCCTCCCTAAAGTGCGCATGAATGTTCCCCATGCAGGCTTCATTACAGCGTGCATGGAGAACAAGCCCAACCTCCCATTCTTTGGCTGAGTGCTGATCCACAATTCTCAGACAAATCACACCGCTGCATTGCAGCGTTGTGATTGGCTATCGGGAGGCTGAGAGCTGGGGGCATCCTGCTTCCTGCCCTGTAAGTGGGTAAGAGGACCGAGAGGAGGTGATAGCGGGCGGCAGACCATTTAGTGTCTAATTATTTTGTATCCTTTCCCCCTTCCCCCCCCCCCCCCCCCCCCCCACCTCCTTCAAATACCCTCTGCCACTGGTAGCAGGTAGTGTCCCTGTTGGCCGCAGTCATTACAAACGCCACCAAAGCTCTGGTTTCCCGTTTTACCTTCCATTCATCCTTTATTCTCCGGATTGGCATTTTTTTGGGGGGGGGGGGGGTTTGTGTGTGTGTGTGATAAAAGAAAATTCCCACAGCCTAAGCTAATTTGTCCTTCATACGTCTCTAGTAGATCTTAATTCTGGAGTAATCCCAAATTGTATAAATAAAGGGTCATATAGTGTTTTTGTTGCATATATAGTCAGTAATTTGTCACCTACCCATGTACCAGAGCCTCTCTGAGTTACAGTAAATCCAATGTAAGTATATAAACTGTATTAATTAGAGATGGGATGAAATTGCCATCGAGTTTAAGGCCATTTGGGCCTCTGTCCACTCTCCTTCTAACTCTCCAAGGCCTTGTTCACAACACAATCATAAAGTTGTAAATGGATCTGAAATGGTAAGTATATTATGTTAGCAATTTTTATAAAGCGACTGGTTACTTCAATTCGGAGTGTTGCCGCGCTGGTTTCCAACTGAGAGCCAGGTGAAAAAGGCCTGCCAGGTACAGATTACTGACCTAACATTTGTCTCAAGAACCAAGTTTTTCCTGAATAGGATTTCCGAGGATTCCAGCATGACTAAGACTTCTGTCTTACTCTCATCGACAGAGAGACGCAATGACTCTGAGGCAAATAGAAGGGCAGATTCCATACTAAAAAGCGGTCTAAAACCAAACTGGATCTCGTGAAGTAGTTCCTTTTCTTCAACTAAATCAATCAGCTGCTGGTCGACAAACTTTTCGGCAACCTTAACAAAGAAGGGTAATAAAGAAATGGGTCTGAGGCTCTCTGGCTTGGAAGGATCTAAAGAGGGTTTCTTAGAAAGGCCCTACAATGGCGTGATTCCAGTCTAATGGTACGCACCCAGGAGACGATGACAAACTTACGAGGTTACACAGCAGGAGGGGCAATGTCCTCCATACCTCATTCCAGTATAATAGGAGAGGCTGGGTCAAGTGGACATCCAGATTTCTATTTAGAGAGTAGAGCAGAAGTCTCAGCCACCAATACAGTATTTAAGCTAAGAAGACCTCCAGAGGGGGTAGATGGTAGTTCTAGTTTAGAGAACTGGAAATTCCTGGCGCTTTCTGGAAAGGAAGTATAGATGGTATCTATTTTTTTCTCTAAAGTAACGCACAACCTGATCACAGTAAAAGGAAGAAGGGGAAAGTGCCACCGAAACTTGTTACAAGGAAGTCAACGACTTAACAGTCTGAAAGAGCTACTTAGAGGAGTTTTTTTTTTGACCGCTCAGTCTTCTGAGCAGAAAAGTTGGCTTGAGTGCTCCTCAATCATTTGATATTTTTTTGAAGCATTGATGGGTATTTTTATCATCTATATTATCGTTTTGACGCTAAAGGCATTCACTGTTTGCAAGCTTTTTTCAAGGCCGAGAGTTCCTCGGAAAACCTTTATGCAGTAGCTTTGGAGCGTGTTCTGATAATGTATTTCATAGGAGCTAAAGAATCCAGAGCATTGTTAATCCAAGCTACTGCTTTCTGATTGGCAATATGAGGACAGGCACTACATTATGGAGTTTCATCATTTAAGACTGCGGTAAAGGCTGATGGAATGATAAAGAACATTTACGCGCTCTACTGGCATGGGATTTGTTGGTCATAGTGGCCAAGGAGATACCTGAAATTTGGAAGAGAATAACATATAGTGATCTGACCATGCAATATGGATGGGAGAGGCAACCTCCACCAACGTAAAGGGTGAGAAATTTGAATCAAGACTATGACCATGGGTATGGGTGGGAGCTTGCAATAGCTGGTAGAAATTTAACGGCTCAAGGTCTTCATCCAGACTAGCTGCTGACTCTCCACTAGTAATCTTAACTCTGAGGCTGCAGCGCAAATGTAGTTTAAAAATCACTGCGAGCCCACTGCCCTTTTGGTTCGGTTGGTCGAGTCTCAGAATGGTGTAGTCTTGAGGTATAGCGTCAAGAATGTCCGGTGCTGATTGGGCATTAAGCCATGTTTCAACCAGGATTAGAGCAGCTAGCTGATGCGAGATTAAGTCTGCAATCTCATACTTAAGTTTTGCAGTGATAGTTGAGCAGCAGTTGCAGCCGAAGCTAAGGACGGGAGGACGCCGGCTCCCGGCCCCCTGTTCCCTGCTCACACGCTAACGGCCACCTGTGTTAGCCAAGGCCGGAGACGAGGAAGCCGCCGGCCCCCCTGCCCCCCTGCTCCTTGCTCCCTGCTCCTGCTCTAGCTCCTGTGCCCGCTAACCGGCCAAACGGCCTCCTGCTTCACCTCTGCTGCTCTGGTTCAAACCCCGCTTTCATTAGCGGTCTGCGGCGGGGTGGGGGGGCCGCACGGGCTACAGACGGTGGTAGCAGTAGCGGCGGGAGTAGTGGTAGCGTCGCTGAGTGTTGAGCAGTGTCGAGCCTTGGGGAGGAGAAGCAGGCTTTCCGGCTTGCTGGCTCACCGGCGGGGGGAGAGGCAGGTGCAGACGGAGTGCAGGCTGAGTGTGCGGAGCGCGGACAGCGAAAAACAGTTTGAGGCTCCTGAACTCCTGAGTATGGCCCTGATCTTTTGAGTCCACCGGCACTAGCTGAGGTGTGCACTGAGGAGAGAAGAGGAAAACAGAGGTGAGCAGTGAGAGCTGGAGTCCACCCCTCGCTCTGAAACAACTGCAATAACGGTACCTTACCTTGCCTTTTACACCACCCAGCAGAAGCTGCAGAATAGTGCGTATTACAGAAGCTGCAACCAATCAATTGTTGGGAAACAACTGCCTTAAGTTAAGTTCCAGTCATTGACCCCCTTCTTGGCACTGCAGTAAACTGGTGAGTGTGGTGAACGGAAGCCGCAAGTTCCTTCCAGAAGCAGCATCACGCTACACAAGCGACAACCAACTGTGACTGTGATAAGTGACCGGTGAGGCTGGCAAGTCTGACGTGGCCATTCTCTAAATCTAACCCAAAATTTGTATTAGATACCAACTGTTGGAGTACGATATAGTTGGAGCAACCAAAGGGTAACATGAGGTCCGGCCCGAGGAGGCACAACGGTTAAAGGGGTTACAAAGAAGCAGAAGCGAACCTCTAAGATGCTCGAGGGCACAAGGGATGAACCACCACCCAAAACCAGGCCTGCAACACAGAAGGACTGCTCCCTAATTGAAATAACCGCAGATGTAAATATTTCAAGGATACAAAAGAGCAGACCGCCTTCAAATTCGGAAACAACCAAAAAACTGCCAAACCTAGTTCCAACGAAAAATCTACACAATGTTGCTTTTTAAAGAATGCATGGGACACTCTTCTTTCAAACGTGAGAGAAGTACCAGGCCTTCAATCGCCTCTTCAGCCAGTACAGCCAATACAACCGTTAACATTTACTGGCGCTCCGAGAATTACTCACAAAAAGAGAAGTCCTAGCATGACTATTATGACAGCCATCAGCTCATTACAAGTAACATCAACTCCACAATGTAATAAAACTCGGATGACGTATGATACTATTACCACCGGCAAGGAACTGACAATTGACACTGATTTAATCCAAGTACATAGATCAAACTAAGCATCAGAAACGTCTTCAGATGATCTAGAAGAAAAGCAAATAAACCTCTGACACAGTTGGGGCCAGCGGATCAACACAAAACAAAAATATAATTGGTAACTGTGGCACAATTTATGTACAAATGATCTGCGAAGCCCAGAGTCAAAATCTCACTCTAATAACAAATTTAACCAAATAAGGCTAAGGGAGGAACGGAAAGGAATAGAAATTTCTTTGGCAGCTCCAATGCCATTTCTACTCCAGAACGAACAAGCGACATATTACAACACTAAATGCAGGGGGGTGGGGGGAAGAAAATCAGTATATGCCAGCAAATGATTCAGTAGAAGTGACAGAAGTCTCTTCATACCTGGGAAAGGAAGAGTGGGGAGATCTTATACCCAACAACATTGGGGGGGGGATGTAAAGGAGACCAAAATGTGACAACGAATCCAGTAAGCCAGGAGGGGTCACTAAAAAATACAAATCGGGGAAGTGCTTGGCCTAGTTTGCTAAAAACAATGCAACTCTTGGTAGAAGTCCTCCATTACCAATCCGACAAAATGGACACCCAACTGACGCTATTAGATACCTTGGCTGTCTTTGTGGTTGCCATCGACGGGAAGTTGGGTACATTAAACACACTTGTACAAAACTAGTACGACCATTCGCAAGGTGTAAATTTGAGTTGTGGATGTGGTCCAATTATTGATAAACTGACCACACTCCCAGCAATGCTAAATGACTTGTGCACTCAAATTGAAAAGTCCCCGCAGGGCCCAGATAAGCAATCTTTTGAGGTCCTCCCGGAAAGTGAAACATACGATCCGACAAACACAGTACTAATTAAAGCCAACAAAAAGGGATGCCTTGGGATAAAGGACTCCCAGGCTCATACGATTAAAGAACAAGAGGCCAGAGAAACCAAAACATCAGATGGCCAAATGCCTGAAGCCTTACTGGAGGATAATGTAGATAAACAAAATGAATGCAAAACAAAGGGAGCAAAAAAACAGAAAGGCCAAAATCAAAAAATACATCGCAACCATAAAGGATTCAAGCGTCTTTTTGGGATGTCATCGCCATCAGTACAAAGCGAACTTAAGCCTGGGAATGACATTAGCTTAGCAGGGACCCTCTGAACGAAATACAGTAACTGCCACAGTAATAAAGCAGTCCGTCAGCAGAGTGAAGGGAGCAACTGAGAAAATGCAAGTCCTTGGGAATACTAAGAAAGAAGTAGTAGAAGCCTCGCATCAGGTAGGGACTAGCTTGACTCCCCAGCCAACTAAACAAGCATTAGCATAGCCAATGGGTCTCGCCTTTGGGACCTTAGAAGTATTTAGCCATGCAGTATATTATCTCGGTTGCTATAACATCTACTGTTCTTTAATGGGGAAGCTTTGACACTGGTAGCATATTATTGCACTGCATTGAGAAGTACTTACTTGAAGTGGTTTTATTTGTTTATTTTTGTGCCCTTGGTTGTCGGAACTCACATATCTATAAGTGCTTTTATATGTGATAATGACGAAACAAAAGTTTTAGTAAGCAAACCGGGAATGGGTGTAGGCATGAGCAGTTGGGAGATTCAATGATGTAGAGAGAAAGGCGGCTTTGAAAGAGTTAGCTAGTGAAGTAGGAATAAAAAAAGCTTGAGAGGATTACGGGAATGGAGAAGAGTGAGCTAGCACAGTAAGTGAAAAAGCAAGTTAGAGAAAGGGAAGAGAGGCAGAGACCAAAAGAATAAGCAAATAAATAAGGAGAAGAGGACGAGAGAGAAGGAAGGAGATGTACTAGGAGGGATGGGATGGCATTTAGGAAGAGAGGAAAATGTGGTAAAGCAAAAGACAAAGTGATAAATGGACATGGAGAGGGTGAGCTATGTTTACAGTGATGAAATTAAAAAGTAGAAAACAAAGGGAGTGAGACTGATGGGGGTGGGGGGGGGAGAAGCACGAGGAAAACAAGGGTGGGCAGTATTGAATCGGAAGGGGAGATAAAAACCGAGCAAGCTAGAGAAACAAACATCGAGTATGAGGGTGCACTGATGGTCCTGTACTTCGGATAGAGTTTAAGATTGCTCCCAGCTGGTAGGGTCGGGATAGCAGCAGGACAGAGAGCAAATTAAAAACAGAAGCCTGCCTAACTTAAAATATAACCATAAAGTTGTTCCAAAGGTGCTTCTTTACAAATAATTGCCATACTTACCGGTCCATTGAAGTGGGCCCTCCTTTTAAAAGAAACAAGAGTGAAGTAAAATAAACCATGATTTGGTGACAAAATTGGTAATGAAATTGCACAAATAAAGTGACCATCTGCATCTGTCCCAACATCAGCCCCAGAAACCGACTCAAAAATAGCTTTGGAACGTAGAACCTAGATATTATGAACACGCCACAGCCCAAAGGAAAAATATACTAAAGTGTCCCCAGAGACTGCTCAAGATAATGAATGTAATCCAAACTCTATAAAGAATGCTATAACAGTTAGTGTGCAGTTGTAGTAAAATTATATAGCATTGACAGCAATAAAGATGACATGTTTTTGAAACCACAAAGAACCTATTTACGAACATGTTAGTTTGTAGAGCTATGCTGCTGATGAATCCTACCTAGCCGTGTTGGAGACAGAAGGGAAGAAAAGGAGAGAATGTTGGCAGATAAAGAGTGAGCAAGATGATGGGGAGGTAGCGGAAGAGCTGTTGGAAAGAACAAGCAAATGGGAGTGAATGCCCAAAGTAAACCCAACACACCGATTGATAAAACCTCAGGTGGAGCTCACAAGCCACTTTACCTTGGGAAAACATGATGGCTGCAGTATGATGGGAAACGAAAATGGACGGGCAGTTCTACAATCGATTTTAAACCACGTTTGGTGGAGAGTGGCCGACATCTTTGAATCTTGTGCTGCCATTTCTTCCTTACTGTAATATTATTTCAATAGTATGTAAAGAGTCAGTTACCAGTTTGAAGTAACATTGTGAGCATGTTAAATGTTAAAAAATAATCATTTAAAAAATGTTCTTGTCTGCTTTTAATCATTATGGAAGGGCGTTGCCGGCATTCTCAATTTTCAAAATAAAACAGCAGCAGCCTAGGATCATAATGCATGTGCCAAACAAAGAGCAAGTAGCAACACTGAGAAACCATACAAGGGAAATGATGGTTCCAAAGTACAGCACATTTAAAACCAGGCTTATACTGCCTGCGGTTTATACTGTGAAACTGCAGGAGGACCACCCACCACTGTGATTTAATAAAAAAAAAAAAAAACTGAGATCTACCAGCCAGCCACTACATATCAGCTCGGAGATATAATTTGCTTCAGGATCATGTTCTCTAGTCCTGAACCCCTAATCTGTTCGACCTTTAATGGAGCTGCATGAAAAAAAGGTCATTTCGGAATTTAAAGAACATGTAAAAAAAAAAACAAAAAAAAAAACTTGTAATTAAAACTGAAGATCGTGAGTTCTCCAACCACATGCTCCAAGAAGAACCGCTTTCTCCCTAATTTCAGTAATTTAGCGAAAGCTCCTGTGGAGTGTTCAGGAAGCTGAGAAAACAAGCAGGCTCAAAGTCCGCAGTGCCTGCACACATGGAGCTGCTCCCGTCTGCCCCCCCCCCCCCCCCCCTCGGCACCTACAAGGCTTCTTCTCCTGCTGTTGGAGTTCATGGTGCAGGCTCTGTGGGAAAGGCTGCAGCCGATTCCGTCGTGCTGGTAAATGCAACTCTGAGCTGAGGAGCCGGGAGGTGGGGCTACAGCAGTGTGTGCACTTTCTAAGTAAAGTAGGCGGGGCCACCACTCGTACCAACAAGTATTTCCTGTGGCTGCCAACATCTATATTTTTTTTTTTTTTTTTTTTTTTAAAGGGGCGCACCACACATGCATGTGGCTAAAAAATGATGCAGGTGCTTTTTTCTTCTTATTAACTACTGATCCGAGATGGATCGGTAACTAAAGACCAAATAAAACTCACAAAAGCATTTTTTTTTAAGTGAGAAGGCTGCTGGGGGAAACTGAACCAATTGGCGTGCTGAAGCAAAGTGGGGTGCTGAAGCAAAGTGGGGTATGTGGAAGCGACACCCGGGATGAATGTAGATTAGGTTACAGTTGCTAGGAAAAGGAAGACAAACAAGAGAGCCGTGCATGGCATTGCAATCGTGTGTTTGCTGGCTTGGGAGTGGTGCGTGCGCGCGCAGGCTGCTTTGTTTTGAAGCACATACTTGTGCTTGTGGCGCGCTCCTGCTCGCTCCCGCAAGGTGTATGCCGCCACAAGCCCGAGTATGTGCGTCGATAAAGAGCAGAGCGACGGCTAAAGGTCTCCTTAGTAGCGCATGCACGCTGCGTAGGCGAGACATTTAAAAAAAAAAAGGAAAAACACAATTTGAGCGTATGCAGAACCAATCACTAAAGAGGGATACCACGATCTGTTCTATTGTCAATAAAATAAAAATTGGTGAACGAACTTCGGCAACCAGGCCTGAGAATGAAAACTACCAACTTATACTGTCTAAGATGCCAGTAAAAACAACAAGGATTAATCTTAAAGAGAACTTCATCTATACATATAAGGGTGAACCAGAGAGATGAAACCCATGCACCCGTAAAAGAATTGGGGACCAAGCTAGATGCCCCCTGGCACGTAGAGGATGGCCAAATGTTTAACCTAAAAGGACAACTAACAATCGTCAAAAAGAGAGAGATGAAGTAGCATCTTCCACAAATAAGGCAACACTGTCAGTAATAAAAGGATATGAATCCACACAAATGAGCCAAATCAATAAAAAGATCAGGAGCCCAGAAGATGTAAGAAACGTAACCAACACTATATGGCTCAGTCCGGATTATATCTCGAAAGGCAGGCATGACATACTGAATAGAGGCAATATTTTACGGCTGCTTTCTCACATTCCCTCCCTAAAAAATGTGACCACTTTGGATATGGCTTCAATTGCATTCACAGCTGATGACGGAACACGCGGCGATAAAACTAAAGCAACATGGACAACATCATTAATTGCACACAAAATACTTGGAGGCTCAAACGTTCAAAAACTGGGGGATAACAATAACTCCTTATACAAAACCAAGATACCTGGAATTATTAATTCCAGTAGCAACAGAGGGAGCACAGGTTTCTGTAAACAGACACGGAATATCGGTACTTGGAGAAGCAGTGGGGAAAGGTGGAGTACGAAATGCACAACATCTTAGCTTTATTAGAAGTACCCAAGATGGCGCATCATCTCCAACAGGACTAAGTGATCTAAGATGGACCGCTAGAACAATAAACAACCATGCAAATTGACAAACAGGCTCACATTTAAGATCGAGTGAGCATAATCATATAAGAATATGCTCATGGAACGTTAATGGCCTGGCCTCAAATGTCTGATCCAGACTTTGTTAGCTATATAAGATCGTTTGATATTGTGGCATTGCAAGAAACATGGCAAGCAGACCCCACGCACCTTCATGGATTCTTGCGTTTTTTTTTACTGATGCAATAAGGATGGCGAAATATGGTCATCTTCAAGGTGGTCTAGTAACCTATGTGTCAGCCACAAGTGCCCATGTGGTCAAAGAAGTTGGTCCAACTTCTTCCGAGTCAATGGCAGTAAACCTTTCCATCTCGCAACCAGAAACGGGCACGGGGGGAATTAATCTTACCTTGATAAATGCCTATGTCCATCCAAAAAGAAAATAAATGGCAGCAAAAGAATTATGTAAGTTCTTGGAGTGCATACGGGAAATACCATGAACAAGATCTTATGATCACAGGGGACTTTAATCTCAATCATATGGGAATCTCGACAGATGACAAATGTCATTCAAAATTCAGCCTTTGATATACCACTCCAAGGGAAGTTGCAAATATCCAAACAGACCAAACTAGACAAGCAGATATCGGAGGACCTCAAACTCTTCAACGTTGGAGCATTAAATGGAAGATTTACTGGAGACAACCCCCCAGCTACTACATTTCACTCGACTAGAATCAATACTATACTGGATTATACCTTTATTTCATTATCCTTATTTCAACAAATGGTTTCATTTCGGATAGGGGGGAAAAAAGCCAACAGCGACCACTGCCCCCAAGAAATTGCTCTCAACGTCATCAAGCCTAAATTTGAGCTATCCTCTGTGCCTAAAGAGTCAGTTTATACTATCCACTATAAAAGGATCAAGTACTCAGCAGCAACAGACGGAATCATACTAGAAAAGGCTAAGCAGCTTTTCCACGCTAGAACTGGATCTAGCGAAGTTGAGAAATGGGAGCATTTTACTACAACTATGGCAGCTTATTTTACAAGACCTAAGTCACAAGTGCGATTGGGCCGCAGCAGCATGAAACACTTTACACGAGAGCATAAAGAGCAGACCAGGTGCATAAAAAAAAAAAATCAATCTATCATACGATGAGACAACTTCGGTATAATCCTATGGTTATAGTTAAACCTGATCTTTTACGGAAATTGAATGCATTGCTGAAAAAAATAAAATTGGAAGCCAACAGATCTATGGAGGACAACATGTGGGCAAAACTACACGTGGGCAAAACTACACGCGGACACCAAACGGAGTGATGGTGCAAGATTTTGGAAAACCATAAACTACTTCATAAGACCTATGCACAACGGAGTTTCCTCTAATATCACAGAAGTAGAATGGGCAAGCCACCTTAGAAATCATTTTAATCAGGATAGAGATTTTTACTTGGAGACAGAAACTGACAATGTGATAAGAAGTTCTCTCGACAATAAATCACTGACACGGCATAGGAGCACCGGCAATTAAGAAGGTCTTACACCAACCACAAATTAAGGAGTGACAAGTTTACAAAAAACCATTAGGCGCCACATTAAAAAAGGAAGAAAAGGCCCGAACGGAATTCCGCCCATCCTTTATAAACAAGAGGAAAAAGAATGGACTGCAGCGCTCGAGCCACTATTTTTGGAAATAAAACATTTTTAATAGATTGCCCAGCTCCTGGAAGGGCTCAATCATTTCTCCAATTTTTAAATCTGGGGACAAGTCTCTCCCTCAAAACTATCCATTAGTTGCCCTTATGGACAACGAGGCAAAATATTTTGCAGGTATACTTGTGGAAGAACTGCAGTCCTGGGCCACGGAGAAATCTCTAATTCTGGTTAACCAGACCGTTTTTTTTCTAAATCGGTGGGGACAACCACCAACATCTTACCCATGGGCATGCTAATAGATAAGGCTGAAACAACTAAAATACCCATTCACTTTTGTATTCTAGATTATAAGGCGGCTTTCGACCATATAAACCGGAACATTTTATGGTCCAAATTGAAGAGTTGGGGGATACCAAGGCCATTGTTAGACCTGCTGATCAACCTGCACACGGAGACGTGGATCCAGATAAAATTGGGAGCCGGTACACTCCTGTCAAGACGTATACCAACCAACAAGGGTATTAAACAGGGCTGTGTTTTAGCTCCCACACTATTCAACTTGTTTTTAGGGGACCTCATCCCGATCCTCAACAGGTGTCGGTCGCTCTCCTGCACCAAAATTAGGATGGCTATTATTACCGTGTTTTCTCTATGTGGACGATATAGTCTTAATTGGCCATACAAAAGTAGGGCTACAACATCTTGTGAATGCTACACAGGAATATTCGGATGCAAATGAACTGACTAAACCTGGAGAAAACACAGACGATGACAATCTGTAAAAAGGAAAAAGTCATACACCTGGTTTTGGAATAATACTTGTATTGAGGACACATCAGTATATACATATCTAGAGTAAAAATCGACACCAGAGGCCAAGTTTACTGTTCAGAAAACCAGTATTAGAGGTAAAGGCCTTGCCTCGGCAATTTCTTTAAAAGCATTACACCGTAAACTCACTGGCCCGTCTCTCCTGCCTCTGACACAAGTAATACGAGCCAAACTCCTGCCAACAGTAACTTATGCGAGTGAAGTACAGAGAGGCAGAGATGCTAAGATTTTGGACAATACAGTCACAGCTGTGTATAGGATTATTTTTAGCCTGCCCAAACAAACCTCACCGGCTCAAATTAGGCTACATTTGGCGTCCAGAAACGGCTCCTGGCAAGACAGGGGGCATACATAACTGCTTAGGACAAAACGCGAAAAACCAAACAAGGAACCTTTAAATGATTATCTATGGATGGAATTAGAACAACACCCAGCCTCACCAGCCGCTAAGTATCTCAAAAGAAGCCTGACGAATCTTGGCTTATATCAGCTTTGGGATACCCCCACAAGTCATAGAAAGCTTAAAAAAAAAAAAAAAAAAAAAAAAAAAAACTGGTTAGGAAAAAATTCAACCTCTTTCATGGGTTGAAGACAAGGCATCCCTTGTGAAAAGGTCACATGGCTGGATGATCCTGAACTCGTATTCCACACAAGCATCACAGAGCTACCTCGATTTTGGGATATTCAAAAACAACCAAAATGACATTTTTAAAGTATAGGTTGGGCCTATTACCCTGTATCTGGCATTTCCCACACTGGTTAAAGGACAAGGCGGGCTCCCTCTGTCGCTTCTGTGGTACGGTGCCTGAGGACATGCCGCATTTGTTGTGTTTCTGTGACAAACTGTTGGAAGAACGAAAGCATCTGCTAAAATTCAATTTTAACCAACGAGGAATAGGCTCACGAAGACGGGCAGCTTGCCTGCTTCGCACCCCGTGATCCTCAGTTGAACTGTAGTCTTGTGAAGCTTATGAAGGCAGTGGAAAAAAAAAATGCCAAGATTTGATTCTTAATTGTCTTTTAGATAATATCACAATACAAACTATCTATTTCTTATTATGGTCGTCCAAAGAATTGAGATTTTATGATTTTAAATTGAAAGGAAAAATTGACTAGTTGTGTGGGGTGGTTTTTTTTTTTTTTTTTTTTTTTTTTTTTTTTTTCCTTGTAGATGTAATTTTAATGTTTGTAGTGACATACTGTTTTTGCATACAAATGTTTGTATTGCAATGGTTTTGATTCACTATGCAAATAAAAATTACTAGCATACTTCTGTTTAGATAGGGAGCGGGAATTTAATAACTAACATTGAGAATGCAATAGGTCTCGCCTTTTATTAAGTTAAAGCCATTTGCTTTGCTAATGGTATTTGTATTACAAAGCAAATGGCTTTAACTTAATAAAAGGCGAGACCTATTGCATTCTCAATGCGTGTTTCTCTTGCAGTCTGCAGTTTCTTAGTTTTGCTTTTTTAACAGTAGTAAGAAGGCTAAAGCATATTTTTCTTTAAATAATGCTATCTTTACCACAATTTGTATTAAAACATAAGTAGTACATTTTATTTTATGGGCTACTGTAAGTGTTTAGTTTTTAAAAATATTTTTATATTCACTTTTCCATCAAAGTAAGTTTTGTGACATGGCTTTTCATTAGAACTGACTTGTAAGCCTGGTTTCATCAATCTGTTACCGCTTCTTTTGCAAAGTTGATTACGGGTTCTTCACAGGTGTCTGATTATAGGATAACCAATGCAGCTTTCCTTACAGCCCCAGAGCCATAACACTGAGGCAATAAGCGTTTAAAAACATGTTCTGAACACACGGGCTGATGTAAACAGAGAAAGCATCCAAAAGAAGTAACCATGCCAAAAACGGAGCCGTGAGTGACCTCCCAGTGTGGGGGACCTGATCAGTGTTCAGATAGTCCCAGCTTGGCCCCTTCACACTTTGATAGTTAGGGTGGGTGGGGTAATGTTGGGGGCGAGGCGGTCACCCATTCGGATCCGATGTTCTGATCGGGTGATTTATTTTCACAGATTGCGCCAGCCAGGCCTCTTGCCTGAGACCCTGCCCGGGGCGGAAGATTTAATTAGTGACCGATAAACAGAATTGGCTCCCCTCAAAATCTGCAGCCTGGGCCAGGAACAACAAGAATAAAGCATTGTGCCCAACAGCGGCAGGAAGCGGGGTACTTGCTCAAATGTGCCAATTGCAATGTGCTGTCGCACTGCAGATTCCAGCGTATACATGTCAGGGTGCAGTTCCAGTGCGCTATCTGGACCGGAGCTTAGTTCAATAAATCTGTCTCCTTAACAAATGGAGTAAATGTAAACCCCTAGTGGAACAAGTGCGGTCCTCTTTTAATGGTGGATTATGGTGCAAGTGCGACCACCGCTTCCCAATCTGCACACACTTCCTCTGCAGTGTACCCGACTTCAAAGAACCCCTAACGAGCTGCCTTTTGTTTGCATCAAAGAGCCGAGCTAACGACTAACAAGTCAGGTGGACTTCAGAAAGGAGGGGAGGGTTGTGTGCCGGCAGCGCAAATGCATGCAATACATTTAATAACAAGCGCGGTCCTCTTTTAATAACAAAAAAAGGTGGTTACCGACTTGCGGACCGCGCTCACATTGACAAAGAGTGTCTCCCAGATAATAAATAGAGACTGTATAACGCTGCAAGTGAAAGAGCCAATCCCCGTGGGCGGGGCCAAAAGTGGACAGGGTGGTAACCAGGAGGGACTAAGCCTCCTTTACAATGAGAAGCCACCTTTTCCCATGCACTATGACGCAAGCCAATAGGAATCATGGGTGGGGCTTCAGGACCCCTTCCTGAACAATATTGATTTCAAGAAGCTCTCGAATGCAGAGAGCATGCACTCTATCGCCAGCCGAGACCTAAAAGCACTGACTGAAAATTGTACTAGACAGATTGTTCTTGCCTTCCAACTTCCTCGTAGAGGATGTGCCAAAAGAGAAATAACACCACCTGCAGGAGCTAAAACTGGAAGATACATTGATGAATGGTGGCAGTGTTCGTTAATTGCTGGGGCCAATGAAAGTAGCTCCATTTTTGTGTAGCTCTGGACTTCTGGGATGAGGTGTGCAGGGGTCCCGGTCCCTAGCGCTGTCCATGCGCGGACAGCTACAGCTGCGCGTTTCTGCTGTGTCCGTGCAACTGCCATAAATTTATAGCCTGCCTCCAAAAGGGCGTGGCTAGTCTATAACGAGGGGGTACCAAAAGCAGAACTGGAGTCGAAGCGCACCTCTCCAATGAGGAAGGTTCCACTCCCAGAATAGAGCTATCAGGAAAATGAGTAGAAATAAAATAACTGAAAATTAGACATGAGAAAAATAAAACAAAAATACATTAAAAAGCCAGTGGGGCTGACCTAAGTGGGCTGCCAACCGGGACAGGGATCCAGGCACCTGCCAGCGCCTAATACGCTACAAGGAAAGCAAAGGGGGTTTGAGGTTAGTAACCTTCTCCAGAGTTAGGTAGGTGTCACTACACTTGGCAGTGAGAAATCCGGCGCATACGCGCAGCTGCCATAAATGTATAGCCCTCCTTTAAAATGGTGTGGCTAGTCGATTAACAAAGGGGCATTGAAAGCAGAACGGACAACTTGCAGATTTGATTTGAGAGATTACTTCTCTTCCTAGTTGCCCCATTATCACTTTCATTTCTAGGGCTCTGACATCAGAGGTAGACTTGGAATTACTTTTGTAGGATTCGAGTGCATGTCACAGTTGTAGATATCTATAAAATTTGTACTATCTATGTAGGGAGAAGTCTAATAATTGCTGTAGGGGTTGAATGTGACCATTTGCCCAAACCTCGCTCTGCTTCGAAATGACAATTATAATCCAGGCCACCAAACATACCTCTGTTTATTAAAACAAAAAATGCAATTTTTGTATTTTTTTTTTTTATTTGTTTTGGATCATTCGAGAAGTAATTTAGCTTGGGTATATGTACTTGATCCGGGCCGAATTTTTCTGGGTGACTTTTTCAAAAATGGCAGATGGGTTGAAGTGATGTAATATTTCAGGACCCATGAGACCTGTATACTACATTTTGGTGTCAAAAAATAGGTTTCGGGGTCAAGTAGTTTTATAGGGACAGAAAATAACTCCTCAGAGCAACCCTCCTACCATTTTTCAAAATGGCTATAATAGAGGAAGAAAAGACCTATATAGAAATGAAACAGTAGTTTTTAATCCTTTTTATGTATACACCTAACAAATGTTTATGATCTGAATATGAAAAAAACCCCAATGTTTATCTCCTGTCTTAGACACATTTCCAGAGTTCATTTTATGTATTTGTTTCGCCAATCGCTCATGGTATAGTTTTAGAATTTGAACAGTTGAGAAGAGCCTATCGACAGGTACTTCTTTTTGTAGCACAGATTTTGCAAGTATGTGTAAGTTCTGTGAGTAGAGGCTTTAAAAATGTCATGGGTGTAGCACCCCATCAATATCTTCCCAACCAAATTCACATGGATCTTTCTCTACATATGTATGATCCAAAACATTTACACACCTTCTGATCATTCGACCTGTAATAATTAGAAATTCATGGGCATATCTGCAAGGAGTTAACGCCGCCGTAACGCCTATTTTTGACGCTACGGCAGCTTTTTTTCTTTTTTACCGCCGTATTTACAAGTTGCAGCTAACCACAGGCGGGTGTAAGGCACTGATTCAGTGGCGTCCTACAATTGTTGCAGTGAAATCTGATGGATTTCACTGAGCCACTCATATGAGGCTTTGTTCCTAGGGAACGTCCCACCCTGCATACGTCATGCCTGATGCAGGAATAATGTGGCACAAGGCTTCACATGGTCACTCATATGCCTAGATGCGTCACTTTGTAAATACGGCGCATCTTTGTGCAAGAATCACGCTGCAAGTACATCAAGAAAATGATGCACAGGCGGGGTGAAACTGTCACAAGGGGTTCATGAATAAGCCCCCCTGTCTCTTTCTCTTACATTGGCGCACAATGGCTGCCATGCGCCGACGCAGGCACTCTTGCTCCATGGTGCAAGGGTGACTGTGTTGCTGAGTTGATGGATCTCTTCTTGAGACGTCTGCAGGTGGGGCTGGTCTAGTGGAGGGCGGAAGTGAACCAGTTAGCCGCCTTGGAGTGTTGTTTGCCTTGTCTCTTCTTGAGGCGTGCCAGGGTGTCGGCGCAGTTGGAGATCCATCGGTGGAGGTTGCGCGCTGCGGTGTTGGCATCTGTAAGCGTTGGCGGAGTTGTGGTGCTGAGGGAGTTGACAGGAAGTTCTTTGGTGGCCTTGAACCATCTGAGACGGGAGAAGGCAATGATGGGGATGGTGTACTGTGGGCGTGGTTAAGGCATGATGTAAACAATGATGGTCGGTACAGGAGAGTCCTGTGGTGTGGTTGTAGTTGAAATTCCAGCTGGTGGAGAAGATGGGCTCGAGTGTGTGTCAGGCTATGTGGGTTGGTGTGGTGACTAGCTGCTTGAGTCTGATGTTGGTGAGGTTCCCCAGGACGGGGGTGGTGTTCTGGTTGTCCACGTGGAACTTGAGGTCTCCGACTAGGATGTAGTCGGTGGATGGAAGAGCCTGGTGTGCGATGAGGTCTACAATGGCATTGGTGAATGTGGGTTCATGGCAAGGAGGGGCCGGTAGAAGAGGGTGTGGCAGAGGATGGTGTTGGGGTTTGTCCGTATCTGGAAGTGGAGGTGTTCCATGGTCACCGTTGGGTCATTAGAGTGCTCTGTCAATTGTAGTGTGCTTTTTTTTTTTTTTTTTTTTTTTTTTTTTAGACCATGGCAGTGCCTCCTTCTGGGCGGTTGTGGTGGTCCGTGCAGGTGAATTTGTAGCAGTCTTGGATGGTGATGGCGATGTCTGGTCCGGAGCAGAGGTTGGTCCAGGTTTCCATGAAGACGGCGCTGTCTGAAGATGTGTTGTCGAGGGTGTCCCAGATTTCAGTTTTTGTGAAGGGACCATAGCGGAGGTTGCAGTTAAGCCGGTCGGTTGCGCTGTTTCGATAGGTGCAGGGTGCAAGAGAATTCTGCAGTGTTGCTAGATAGCAGACGGTGTAGCGTCCAGAGTTGATAGCAAGGAGTGTATCCTAGCGTGTGGGGTGTCCAAGAGGAAGGGTCCTTGGTGCTGGGCGCAGTCGAAGGGCGGATGGATGCAGACCGGCTTGCCTTTGCCGCACCAGTGGTACGCCCGCTGCACATGGCCGCACAGCAGCTGCTGTTAAGTAGTGCTGCTGGAGGGACTGAGCAGTTGGGAAGTGGGAAAGGACACTGGAGGGGACGGGGTAGCAGGGGTTGTAAATATGAGGCCGGGTCCTGCGTCTTCTGTGCTCCTGCTCTCCTGAGTCTGTTCCAGGAATAGGAAGCAGGCAGCCAGGCTCCCTCCCCTAAGCCAATCACAACACTGCAAAGCGGTGTTTTGATTGTTCTTGAGCGCTTTGACAAGGCTTTCAGCCAGGGGCTGGAGGGGTGGGCATGTACTCCATGCAGGCTGTAATACAGCCTGCATTGTAAACGGGGAAGTGCGCATGACTGTTTTGGGCGGCCCGAGAGGCCCGACCAAACAGTCATTGCGTACTGGAGTGGTCATACCACTCCACTCCTGCCCTGCTCCGTGAGTAGAGCAGCCCCATCCATCCGCCCGCCCGCCCGCCAAGGAAACATAGCATGAATTCATCAGAAAGTTATCATGTAATGTTTCCTCTTCTTGCACTGCTTGACAGCGGTGGGGTGATGCTCTTCTGCCATAGCGGATGAGCCACCACTGGGGGTGCGTCACCCACAGGTACTAGACCTGGGCCCAACTCGACCCCCGTGCCTCCTCCGCTACACTTCCCACCTTCTCCTCACTTGGACATTGACACAGTGGCGCAATCCGCTGCACTCTTAAAATCTGTGACTCAGTCAGCAGGAACCTCAGCCAGGGGGGCTTTTACAAGCCTGGGTACAGCAGTCCCTGCCAAGTCCGATGGGGAATCTCCCAATGCAGGTGATGCAACAGGACCCCCTTGGGCATGAAGTTTCAGCGCTCCTGCCACACAAAATCCTTGCAGCTCAGGGTCCTAACCCTCCACAGCGTCTGGCTAGCGAAGCATCCTCCGGCCTGTGATGCAGAGGCGCATCCACCATTGGTAATCTCCTCCGTGCACCCCGGTGTGGTTGTGGCGCGTGGTATGCAATGCAAACTTCCTCTACTGTTCACAGCTCTGAGGGGCACCAGGCAGTCTTCTCACACAGGTCAGCAATGTGTCTCCTTGCAACCTGGCAGACTTCAACACCAGGTAAGGGCGATCGCCAATGCCTCCATGTCTACTGCCATGGCCAAGCAACTCCACAGCACCTTCATATCCCTCTCCAGGTCCCAGACGCTGGCCCAGCGAGGTCTCTGGGCCCCGAGGACTGTCCGCACTTTCAAGATTTTGGATGCCATGGTGTTGCAAGGAGTGCACAATGATAAGTGATGCATCACTGGATTTGCCTAGCGATGCGCCTCTTCATGTTTGTAGCCCTGAATTTCCTCTTCCCCTGGGATTCTGGCTGGTCATCCTGGCTGTTGGGGAGCTGGGGGGGGGGGGGGGGGGGGGGGGCTTGTTGATCCTTGCTGCACTTGCCCCTGGCTGCTCCATTCTGCATTTTTAGGTTTTGTTTCTTATTTTTCGTTGGAGTGTACTTGTAGGCTGTTTTTGCCTCTAGAGGGGAAAAAAGTCACTTTGGGCTGACTAACGTGAGTTTTTTTGCCACTAATGGACCTTTTTGTCAGTTTTCTCTGGCCAATGCCAGAATTTGTATCGCCTTCACGCTAGTGTTTTCACAGCGGCTACCTGAAACTAATGCTATGTAGCTAAGTATTGTAAATACATCGCTACCAGGGCGATAGTTTTTGGTGATAGGCTGCTTTAAGAAAACTGCCACTAACTAGCGTTGGCGGCAGTTCTTGTACATATACCCCTCAGAGAAGCATCCGCAATGTTTTGGTGAGTTAACCTCTCCAAGTTCATCTTCTTCGGAGTTGACGACCAGAATTTATCAAGTTGCACAGGTATAGGTGTCGAATTTTTGATGTAGGTAAGGTCAGTTGTTCCACTTGTAGACATTAGTCTGATTCTCTCACTTTATTTGATAGTTCAAGATAACTGCCAAGGACAATGTGCAGTTCTTGCAAGGTGTCCACTGACTTTGATATCTGTAGAACTGTTGGAACGACCTCTCAGAACTTTTGCCTGGATGTAATCTTAACTATTCACAATTGACGCATTTAATCCACAACAATAGCAGTTATGAATGAGGACACTTTTTCAAATTGAAATTCTTCAGGTGAAAGTTTAAAAAAAAAAAAAAAAAATTCTCAAGCTCTTGCATGAGTTTTTGCTTCACTGGTTTGGTTGTAGCATCTCCATCAAATTAAGCGTTTGTTGGAAGAAGATCATGCAACGGAATGTCCTTGATAAATTCACCTCTTTTGCTACATCCTTCTCTCTAGGTTCTTGCAAAAGTGTCTGGTTGAGCGAAACTCTTACTATGGCAATGCGTGGAAATGTAGCTTTAGTGAATGTCAAACTGTTTTTTCTCTTTCAATACACATCTCTATTGCTTTAGTTCTGTGTATAGTTTCGATCCATGTTCCAGGACACCTAGTAGATGTCTTTATATCGTTATCTACATATTGTTTGGTCACAAAGTTGTGTAGTTGCACGGGCTCAGTCATTTCAAAGGGGTTTCCTTGTTCCTGCATAAAATGAAGAAGGCTGTCGCCGCGATCTTCATACTGCGATAAGTTTACAATGTGGCCATTACAACGCAAGTCGTTACAACGACTTGTGCTGGATGGCGCTATACACTAAGGAATAGTGTGATTTACTATTCCAACATCTTCCCTACTGTTACGTAGGCTGGAGTTGGAATAGAAAATCATACAATTCCTAGGTCCAGCGTCCTCTAGCACAAGTCGTTGTAACGACTTGCGTTGTAATGAGTGCATTGTAAACGTAGCGCGGTGTGAAGACCGCGATGTAACCTCATACATTCGTCCCAGTTTCATATCTGGAGCCACAGCATTCAACCCCTATTGAGTCCCTATGTCTTTGGATGAATTTTCTGTAGAGGCATGGTTTTTCTATCTCCTAGCTTCTTCACTCGTTCCAAAGACCTGGAGCCATATCGCGGGTAGTTTTATGCAATCGAATTTGCGAAACATTGTAATCCGTCTTTACGGGCAGCTCCCAACCACCTTCCCTATCGGCATGTAGCATATTTTTCACTAGAGCTATCTTGTGTAAAACATTGCCCCAGTACTTGCAAAGTTCTAGGGTGTTTTTTTTTTTTTTTTTTTTTTTTTTTTTTTTTTTCTTTCTTTTTTTTTTTTTTACATTCTTTGACAAACTAGAAACTTGGTTTTCCGATTTTGAACTGAGTGTATTGAACATTGCCTAGCGTTGCACTATGTCTTTTGATTTAAGGTTCACACTGTGCCCTGTTCACTTCTGAGATAAGATATGCAAAACCTAATTTGTCATTTTTGTTCAAGAAAACATTCCAATGCAGTGTTTCTATAGCCTCAGATATGGTGACCATAACTTGTCACAAACTAACATGATGAGTTCAGTTCAATACTGGATGGACAGTTTTGCTTCCAAAGATTTCAGCCTCAGTAAGTGCATTGTCTATGCCACATCCACTGAAATAACTTCCTGCACACCGCAACACAACTTTTGTCATGTTCCAAACACCAATCGTTGGATACAGTTCATTAAATTCTACTGGATTGCTCATAAAAATGTCAGCTACAGTATGGAATACACTTCCATCGCAGAAAATTGGCAAGATAGGCTGGTCTTAGAGCTGCGCACGCACATTTTAGATTTTCTTTAGAGCTGTATATACTATTGCGTAGTTTGTGACTGGATTACTGATAAAAACCCAACCTTCTTCAGTGGGACGCTGTTCTGGGAGATCACAGCATGAGTTCCAGACCATGGTGGAGCTTGCTTTTCTTCATCCTTCAGTTTGCATCGAATAAGTGATATGATGGATTCAGTTAAATCTGCTGCAGCCTCCTTTATCAGAATGAAGGACTCTGTTGCATATGAGTTGCCACTCTCGGTCACATTTTTAGGAGCCTTGCTGTGTTCGCGTTTCTTCGGAGTATGTCTTGATCACTTTTTGCCTTTGCATCACTGCTTCTGTGAAGATTCGGGTCTGTTATTAAAGAGTGAGTAAATGCTGCAGTGCACTGTTAGGTTTTATCTTCCTATTCTTTTTATATATATATTTTTTTTTTCCTTCTGAGTCTGCCTCGCTGTTGATCTGGTGCCAATTTGTTTTCTAGCTCCTTGCCCTTATTCATAACTGCTTCTAAGCCACTGCCTCCTGTTGTAATGTGATGTGCTGCTGTTGCCATGCGGCTCGTGGCCGGTACTATGGGGTTTGGGTAAATTTCCAAATTGGGGAGATGAGCTAAACAGGTCATTTGTTTTCCACGCATGCCTTTTATGCTAACTACAAGGTCTGATGCAGTTGGCAGGGTCTTCTGTTGCTTGCATACAGCTGTTGTACCCTCCAGTGTTTTTATTTTATCTTTCTCTCTCCTGTGGTCGATTTTTAGGTCTCGCTGAGCCAGCGCATGCGCTGCTCTGCGAGATTTAGTGAATGGCTTTTGAAAGTGCTACCACCGGCTTTTCCTGGCTTCAAGCTTGCGTTCACGCGCGCAGCCTCCATGTGGGTTTCTGTCAAGGCTCATCAAGTCTTGCGTGCCTCTCTCTGCCTTGCATGCTTGCAGTTGGTCTGGCTCGTTGCGGTGTGTGTCTATCTTAGTTGTCTTTCTTTATACAACACAAAGCACGGATTGGCGCACCCCTATTGTGGCCGGTGCCCCCTGCGTGAACCGGTGTCTCACGGTGCCATTGAGAACGCCTCCGACAAACCGGCCTCACCCTGCTTCGAAACCCCCAGGTCCGCGCTGCACAGCCTCCTGGGGGGGGGGGGGACACCAGAGGGCCCCCTCCTAGGGCTCACCCTTGCCCCGATTGTGCTCTTTGCTGGCTGAGACTCACTCCCAGCTCTGCTCCTCGCACTCCGTGTGACACACGGTGGACTCAACTCACGGGAGGGGCGGGTGGGGAAGACGTTAGAAGTATAAAACACCATCGCCCTCCGTGTACTGAAACAGAAGCCTGAGCAGTGCCTTCCTGCTCTTCAATTCCCCCCACTCCTTGCCCTCCACTCCCCAAACTGCACCCGCCTGCCTCCAGACCCCACTAGGGCTGAAAGTTTGACGGTCTCTACCCAGTCCTCATAAAGACGACCTCACGGGGCGAGGGCTGGCGTGTCTGACGGCAGCATCACCCAGACTACAGTGGTCCATAAGGCAGGGCTCCGCCAGCCCAAGATCACACTGCCTGACAGGGCACACCCAGAGCTCTCGGGTTTCTTCAGATTTGTGCGTGAGAAGCGCTGCCAACCCAGGTTTTGTTTCTGTTTCCTGGTACTTGAATTCATATTGATTACCTTACAATGCAAAAAAACTACAGATTACACCAAGCAATGTAAACTTGGGCTGCTTAATATAGTCACGCAGGGCCAGTGCTTGAAATGGAGTAATAGAAGACACTCCGACCCAGTGCCTGCCTACTTTATTCGAAATCTCTTTGTAACATTGGCAGCGCCCTTCTGCTACGAGGGTAATTTAGAAATTAAATTCTGCCTTCTCTAGAACAGGTCTTTACTCCTTTCCTTTCAAAGAAGGACTGAGAAAGGAACAGCCTCACAATTAGTGGCATTGGAGAATATTTGCCATTTAACATGTGCCACCTCCGGACACACTGTATCTGCACATCACATGGTCTCCTAGTGAAGCGACTTCATCAAACAATAAAAACCAAAAGTCAGCTGGAAAACTATGCAAATTAAGTTTTCAGCCTGTGTATGTGGAGGCTTTTTACAGCTTTGATCCACTTCTGTTTTACCCTCTCTGTAGAACATCAAAGCAGGTCCCTGGGGATTTTGGTTTTGGTGGCTTTGCTGTCCCTATATCACTTTTTTTTTTTAAGGTTAATAAATGATTACCAATTATTTCTTTGGACATGATTGTTTTGAGCTTTGCTTTCAAATTGCAAATCGGTAACGTGTATGAATGGCGTATGAACATGATTCTGGTTGCAAACCTTGGGATAAGTTGCCAACTCCCAAGTTGAAGTAGTAACTGATTTACAAAGGGGACGTGACTCCCTTTCATGACCTTCCACTTAAGGAATCATGGAGGTAACTTAAGGGGAGTAAGCAGAGGTCTTGATGGTCACATCCAACTCACACTGAAGTCTTTCAAAATGAAAACATTTTTTACAGCCGCTCAGATTGCTTTAAGGAAATCAGGATGCTTAAAAGTATTTTTGAAATGCAGTGCAAGGTATGGATGTCTGCTGCCCTGTGTAGGCCATAATCCCTGCCATCGCAGCCAATCACAAGCAGTCACATATTGCACCTAACTATTGAGCAATAATTCGGCAGGGCATTCTTCCTACGATTACATATTTTAAGAAGTGACCTATTGTTTCATAGGTTGGTTTGCAAACTAAAATGATGGTGATAAAAGTCAGTGCTCAATTTGCGACCACTTGTTGCAGCCAGTATGGCAGTACAGCCAGGCCAAAGTTTAGACCTAACCTAACGTATCCTAATATGCACATTTTAGAACACACATTCACCCCTGTAGTGGTCTTTTCATGTTTTTTTTAACCCAACTCAATGATGGTGATTTAGTCCGCTCAGCAGGATGAAAGACTGTGTACACCTGCTAGGAGTCAAGCCTGTGACCATGGCAACAAAGAGAGCCATGGGGTGGATGCGTGAGTCAATTTAGCAAAGGGGCTAATCTGTGGGGACAAAAAGTGTTTGTCCATTTCACAAAACCAATGGCATTTCTCCATGTGGAATTGTGCAAAATATATGGAATAAGACCTGCAGAAATAGCTTCTCTTTGTTTCAAACCGGAATTGCTGGAAGTGCGCCTGAAAGCCTGCAACTCTCGCATGTGTCCACGTATAGTTCTGAGAAATTTGTGGTGTTCTAAAAATTGTAAATCTGCCCCTACATCAAAGTCGTTGACAAATGTTTGCTGTAGGATCTGCTTCACATGTATACCCCCACTTTTTGCTGGTATTTCACTGCTTTTCGACTTTAGTCTGGCTGGGACCCTGCTATTCAGGGCCCCAGCCTAGCTGCTTCCTCTCTAAAATGATTCCATGTACTTTAGGTACAGTTCAGATTGGATCTGAGGTGCCCGTATAAGTCCCTAGTATATGGTATACTATGTACCCAGGGCATAGGTACCCCAGAGGCCTACCAGGGGCTGAAGCTTGTATTATGCCACCCCTGGAAAGCCACCCAAAATGACACCACAGGTCTGCTACTGCATCCTGGGTAAGGTGGTGCATGCACCCCTTACTGTGATATGTTACCTCTGTCTGTCTATTCATGTGAGAGGGTGCCCATGCATGAGCAGAGCCCCTCTGCAGCGTTCGGAGACCCTTCTCCGATGCTGTTTGTAGTGCAGCCTTACCATATACTCTTAAGTGCATTATAACCAAATGGTAAATGCTAACTTTGGACTGGCTGCACAGAAACATGTTGTGTTTGGTGTCAAACACCTTGGAATCATACACCCACACCAGTAACTGGGAGTATGATCCCACCCTTCTAGAGGGAGAGACATGAAAGCACTGGTATTCCCGGTAGAAACTTGATCGAGCCCTGGCATCACAAAATGTATGCTGCAGCCACAGACACGGGTCTGGCCTCCTGCTGTTGACCGAAACTCCGGCAGGGGAGGCCTGGACAATAGGTTTCCTGTCACAGGGAGGTGTAACCACCTCCCAGACAGGCTTATGTGTATTGGGGCTGGATGGGAGCACTCTCTGAGTGCTTTGAAGTCCTGCACTGGGGGCACATTTGGTGTCCCTGTGCATAGTCCATCTCAAACCGGTTCAGGGGCTTCCAGCCCCTGCTATGGCGCGAAACTCGACAAAGTAAATGGGTGTAGCCACCCCTCTTTCCAAACCCTCCCATAGGTGGGTCCCCAGAGTATGTCCAACCCCCTACCTAAGTAAAAGTATGGGACCCCAGTCCTTAGGACTTTAGATTACCCTGGACGAAACTCTGAAGCTGAATCCTGGACCTTCGACGCTCTGCTCAAGACCAGAGGACTGACAATCTCCCTTGGAGTCAAGGAGTGACTCCCCTGCTTGGCAGGCACCAACAAAGCAATTTGCCGATCTTCATTCTCGAAGCTCCTTCCGGACTCCGAAGTATTTACAGCCCAGAAAGAGGATTTCCAGACCTCTCGGAGGCCGACCCGAGTCCCCAGCAAAGCTGACACCCGCAGCCCTCGTGAGTAGCATGGAACCAGAACCCCTGGTCACCGTGCACTTTTGCAAGTGCATTGACCTCTCGACGCCTCTCGAAGTCGTGCTTGGGCTAACTTGTAGCCCCCACCTCGTGCACTGAATCCACCGAAAATTGTCAGCCTGGTCATTCCGAGTGACCTGTGGGCCGCCATTTTGTGTTTTGTCTCGAGGTCCCTTCGAGATCCCTGGTCCGTTGACTGGTGGGTCCCTGAGGGAGTAACTTTGTATTTCCTTGGGCTTTCATGGTTGCTCCAGACATGCCCCGACTCCCTACCAAGTGGTGAGTCCCACAGACCTTGCATCTTTTTCGTTTCTGCGTGGGTTGCTATTGCCAAGGCTTGTTGTGGCCAATCCAGGCACCGACGCTGCAGCACTCCACATCCTTCGTGGGACAGCTCGAATCCAGCTCCTGGTCGTCCTCGACGCCTCCTGGTCCTCGTGGCTGATGAGTCCAGCTTCACCTCTTTCACCTGAAATCACCCGACATCTGTGGGTATCTGTCCATCGCCTTCCTGGTCACTGGCTAGTGACCCAGACTCTGTCCCCTCTGCTTTCAGGTTCTTCTCATCTTCGATCTAGGCTTGGATCTCTTCGGACTCTTCGTATCTTCACGGCAGCAGCACTTCTTCGTCAGCTCCCATTGAAATCGACGCGACCCGACTCCAAAAGACACCTATGCACCTGGCTTCCCTGGGTGAGGTAACGCGAGTACTGCGGTGCTCCCGTGGGTGTTAGCCCTAGAACTTCCTAAGTCCAAAAGGCTTTGGTCCTGACTCCTTTTCTAAGTGTCCCTAATCTTTAAAAATCTAACCGCGACTTTACCCATAGAAGCTAACTGGAGCTCGCGGCTGTGTTCACACACTGCACACAGCCCCCGTGGGTTCCCCGTGTCACTACCTTCGGTGGTTCCTTGGAGTCCCAGCGATTGTACAGGCTGTAGGCCTTGTGTCTAGTTAAGTCGTGGTTCTTATACCACTATATTAGTATATGGTTTGGCTTGTCCCTAGGGCCTGACGTGTAATTGTGCTATTTTACTGTGGTTATTGATGTGTAGCTTATGTGTTTTGACCTCTAGTCTCATAAAGTGACTAGGAGGGTGTGTTTAGTAATAAATACATATATTTTATATATATATATACCTGGTGTGGATATCTTTCATTTAGTGACTCGAGATTATAGACTGGTAAAACGGGCTGCTTTACATTCCTTCAAGACATAGCCTGAAGGCTGCTCTCCATAGCTACCACTAGGAAAGCTTTCAATAAAGGCTGTCTTTAACCTATAACCAATAAGGGGTTGTTTGGACTGATACAAGGTGCCCACTATAACTAGTGCACAGCATATATCCGGCCTACTTCTCACATGTGCAGATTTAAAATCTACTTTGTATATCGGGTCATAAATATGACAAAAAAGAAAACGCATGGTTACCTTTCCCATGGCCTTCTGTGTCTTAGTTCTTTCCTACGAATGACTGCTTCAGGCTTCTTTGGACTTGTTTGTGTCCCCATCACATTGCTGGGTTGATGCTTAGTCCATACACCCTGACCTTCTTGTGCAAACATCTTTTTTCATGGTACGCCTCTGTAATCGCCTACTGAAAATGCTTTACTAGTGCACTCACTGTGAGAAAGTGGGTTTCTGTTGCAGTAACCCCCCTTTTTTTTGCCTAATAGCTGATGCACTTTTCCTTGTTGTGCCCTGGGCTCCTGCCAATCAGGTGCCCAGGGCCTATGTTCCTTCCCTAAACACACAAAACCCAAATTGGCAAACCCTGGCCACATGTCAGCCCCTGGTAAATGGTACCCTAGGTACCCAGGGCCTTGTGACCAGGGAAGGCCTCTAAGGGCTGCAGCACTCATTGTGCCACCCTTAGAGGCCCTGTACCTTTACACACACACACACACACTGCCTTTGCAGGCTGAGTGTCTGGGTGCAGGACAAAACAAAGAGTCGACATGGCACACATCTCTGTGTGCCATGCCCATCACCTACACTGCCAAGGCATATGTCAGCCACCCCTCTGGCTGGGTGCCTTATGCCTATCGTGTGGGCACAGGAGCAGGAGCCCTGTGCCCCTACAGTACCCAGGTCCATTCCTGGGCACTGTAAGTACAGTGCTGCCTTTTACAAGTACATGGTGCTGAGAGCTCGTCAAACACGAACTCCACAGCACCATATTGGCAACACTGAGGACTGGGAAGTTTGGTATCAAACTTCTCAGCACATTAAACCCACACTGATGCCAGTGTGGGATTTAATGTACTAAGCACCCCAGAGGGCATCTTAGAGATGCCCCCTTACAGCTAACCTACAATCCACGTCTGCTCTGAGGCTGCCCAGGCTGCCCCACAGCAGACACGTTGCTGGACCCCTGGGTGGGAGAGCCCCTGCTCTCCCGGGCCTGCAACAATGCACATCCTGGGTGAGGTGAGAAATCTCCTCCCCCCAGGATGAGCAAAGGGAAGCTTCAAAGGCATGCCGCCAGTTGGAGTTTCCCCAGGCCACTGCAACCCCCCACTCTGGCAGGAAGCTTGGCCGGAAACCCCATACAAGGACAGGGGATGTGCCAGCCTGCCCACCCCACCCCTCAGGTGGGGGAGGCGAGGTGGAGCACATCTCCGGGCTCTCGCCATCTTGAAGATGGGAGGCCCTACCCTATCAGGATTAGGCTACTGCCCCCCTCCCACAGGAGAGAGGCAGGATAGGGGGTGTACCCACCCCAGGACAAGGACCCATTGGTCCCTGGCCTTCACCTACCTGTAACGCCCCTAAATCTAGTATTTAGGGGCCCCCTGAACCTTCCTTCCCCAGATCCGAAACTACAAGAAGAGCAAGAAGAACAAAGACCTGCCCTGCAGCTGCTAAAAAGAGGAAGACACCAACTGCTTTGGCCCCAGCCCTACCGGCCTGTCGACCCTCGAACCTGCTCCTGCTCCAGCGCGGCATCTCTTGTGGCCAGCAACCTCAAAAACCCCGGAGGACCTGGCTACCTTTGAACTCTAAAGCCCCTGGGACTCCCATGAGTAGAGGCTCTACTCAGAAACCTATCTCTAACCCCTGGCAGCAGCCCGGAACCGCGAACCCAGCACATTCTGCACCAGCCAAGCCTGGCCAGTGCCGGAGTGAACAAAGACCCTGAGGACGACCCCACGGCGACTGTGACCCCGAGTCCGGCACCCAAGGACCCCCTCGACATTCCGGAAGAAGTCTGCAGCCTCAGAACAGAGTGCCACCCCAACCGCGATCAACAAGAGGGTAAGATTCCCGACATCAAAAGGCACCCCGGCGCCCTGCGGCCCCCTGTGCCCTATCCCGGGGTACCCACCTAACCTACAACTACCCAACTTACCTCTCGAAGTGGTGGTGGCATCTGAAGCATCCTCGTCCCCGAGCTTGCAGCCTTCTTCCAAACCGGAACATTCCCATTGACTTCCATTGAGCGCCTGAAGGCTCAAAAGCACCCTGCACCCAGCCGCCCGAGTGGCCCTGGCAGTGCACTCTACACTAACCTACGTCCCCACTTGCCCTGAGTAAGTGACCAGGAGCCCAGCTCCCACAGCCGCGTGGCTTGCCAGACAGCAGCCACCAACCAAGGCCCCCCCTATCCCTCATAGGATAACATTGGGCCTAACTCTCTCTGCACCCGGCCGTCCTGAAACCGCTGAGGGTGAACCAACTGTACCTACCTGACACTGGGGGACCCCTGAGTCCATGCCCGGAATTTCAACTCTGCCAGTCGAGTACTTACCCTTAAACCGCTAACTTCATTTTCCTCATAGGGTAACATTGACTGGCTTTTTCTTGAAAAATCTTCTAAGTGTGAACTTTTCAAAACTGCAAATATTCACTAAAAATCAGCCAAGTGACAAAAACGAATTTACTCACCTGCTCTTAGGTGAGCTCCCAGTGCTGGATCTTGGTGCCCAGCCCTGACTCTGAAAAGTGTCCACAACTGTACTTACCTCTAACTCATTTTTCTTCCATAGGAAACCATTGTCTGCTTTTCTGTGAAATTTCTTCTAAGTGTCTATTTTTGCAAAATTGAAATATTCTTTTAAAATCGTACTATTTCTGCAAACGAAATTACTTACCTGTTTCTGATAAGGACCCCAGTCCTGGGTCTAGGTACCCAGTCCTGGATTACTAAAGTAACGATAAAGTACTCTACCTGCAATTTGAATTTCTTGCCATAGAGATCCATTGTATGTTTTCTTTGAAATATTTTCTAAGTGCTAACTTTTGAAATAGCTAAATATTATTTAAAAATCATTACAGTTATTAAGTCGACTTTCATCACTTGATTCTGAATACTGACCCAGAGCTGGATCTAGGAGCCAGACCTGGAATTTCAAAAGTAATCTGAAAAGTAATTTATTACAAGATAACCTGAATTTACCATTGAGCTCAATGCATTGTTATGTTTAGGAAATAGGATTGTTTATTGCAACCAACTGTGACTGTTTACAAAAATCCATTGCTTATTGCAAAAGTATTTATATTCAATCTCTCATTCTGAGAAAAGTATATTTTTATTCCCTTTGTGGTTCTAAAAATAAAACAAGCATATATTTTATATATATAAACCATTGGCCTAGAGTTCAGTTATTGAGTGTGTGAAACCATTTGCTGGCTGTGTGTACAATAAATGCTTTACACTGTCCTCAGATACTGCCTTACTGCTCGACCAAGCTACCACTTTTGAGAGTAAGGTCATACCTAACTTTGACCTCTATCAACCTCTGGGGGACTGTGGACTCGGTACACCCTGTACCCATTAGGGAACAGTATATACAGAGCCACTTTCTCACACTCACTTTATATCTTTAGGCACTTCATTATACCCCGCCTCTCCTCCCTTTCTTTAAAAGGGAACATTTTTATTCTTACACCTTCCCGCCTACAACCCCTTGTGTGTTCAGTGATCATTATGCATGCGTTGAATAATCGACAATTCTAATTGACATTGAAAGGATAAAAGACCAAGACGGCCATATTGGTCTTCTTTAGCTCAATTTTAGTAGATTAAACTTGTGAGGGGTTAATGTGTTGGTGACCAATCTTGGAAGGATGAAAGAGCGAGTCAGTCCTGTCTGTTGTCTTTTCGTCCCTCACAGGTTGTTGTTGGGTTGCTGACATTGTATTTGTCTGTCATGCACCCAATTGTTAGCAATATACACTGTCATCAGTCTTATCATACTGTGTAATTTCATGATTTTGTTTCATTTAGTGAATATTTTTCCCTTTTTACATTTAGATCAAAGTAGATCTCGAGTTAGTGCTGCAGACTATCCATAATATCTTTAAAGGACACTTTGGCCAACAGTTTGCATTCAAGACACATCAGCACAGGGGGAGTTATGCATTCTGAAACCATTTTAAGGTTTCATTTCATAACCCCTTTTTATAAATCAGCCCCTTTAAAAATATCTCTTGGCCTGTTATTTAGCGTATCAAGTTTGATTAGTGTGTATCATTTTCCACACAATTGCCATCACATATATCCACTTCACTTCAAAACACGTGAGTTAAAAACATTTACACTCCACGTCAACGGCTCTAACTCTAAAAAAAATAAATGTGAGACCGATTGCATTGCAAATGCTTGTGTTTAGGTCTCGCTGAGCCAGCGCATGCACTACTCTGCGAGAAATTTAGTGAGTGGCTTTTGAAAGTGCTACCACAGGCTTTTCCTGGCCTCAAGCTTGCGTTCACGCAATGTGGATTTCTGTCAAGGCTCATTAAGCCTTGCGTGCCTCTCTCTGCCATGCTTGCTTGCGCTTCAATTCCCTCCCCCACCACAGATCGCGTCTTCACTAGTTTTCCAGGAGTGTGTGGCGTTCATTGAGGTTAATCCATTTATGTTTGATTGTAACATGGTGGCCCAGAATAATTGTACGCAATACTGCATCTAAACGAGGTGGGAGGAATGTCCTGCTCATTAAATGCCTATATATCTTTATTTTCACAGTTTATTTTCTTCCAAAAGGAAGTTGTTTTTTGCTAAAAAGTGGCCCAGTTCTTTAAAATTTTCCAAGAACTATTTGCCTTCCTCTATGTTAAGGCACTGAATAGCTTGATCATGTTTTTTGTCAGCCTTAGTTAGATTTATTTCTCTTTATGTGGACTTTGTAGGTTCAAGAATGAGCTGGCGTCTTGTAACATGTGGGTTATAGTGTAGGTGGTAATAACATAATGGTTTGCTCACCTAGAGATGTTTTTAGCCAGAGACCACCTCTAGGGGTGGGTCGGGAGGAGGGAGGTTTAATGTTCCTAACCCTGTTATTGCAGCTCTACCACATTCTCTGGTGCAGAGAAACATTGTATTAGAACGTTTAGAGAGCCGCCTCCTCATACAAAGGCGCATGTGAACGATATGATTATGTATGACAAATTTGAGGTTAAATACAAAGATTACTTTTCCATGCCATTCTTAATTATTTTTGTTAAACGACTTTTCTACTATTCACAGAGCATGTCTGCATACAAAGGTGCCAATGGTACATCATTGTTTGTTATTTTGCCTGGAATAAAATCTATGAATGCAGTCTAGGGTTGACAAGAATAGTTAATTTAGTTAGTTGGTGGTTAGTTATTTTGTCTTGTTTTGACCTTTCCATTTCAGTGTCCTTTTGTTTGGCTTGACAAGCAGTGCACATTTAAAAATGTGTTTATTAGCAAAGGAAAGTTCCAGCACCTCCATATGCGATTATGCCCCCTACAACGTTCTTTCAGTCATTCGAATGATGTGACCAGGAAGGACACTTGGTGAATTAAGGCGTATCTCGAATTTTCCTTTAAACAATTTCAGCAGAACTATCCTTAAAGTGCTGATCTGTTTTCCTATTTCCATCTTCTGATATATGCTGTGCATTAAGATGTAAGGAATGGCTTTTGGCAGCGAGCAGGGTTGCCATTAACGTGAATGAATCCAATCCATTTATTCTGGATAATGAACGCCTGAGTGATTCATTGAGCTCTCTTTACAGATATACTTATTTTAGATTGAGCCAGCACCGATGAGCTGAATGCACATGATGCCCGATGCACATAGCCCACCATGACAGTAGAAGAATCAATGTTTTAATAAGCAAGGGAAAGGTAGACTGAAAATGTTGCACTGTGATCTGGTCTGCAGTGGATCCTTCCAGTGACACTCACCCCAGCTCTTCCATCCATTCTGCTCCAATCTCTTCTTCACAAACTCGCAGCTGCCCCGTTTCCCACTCCCTCTCATATTCATTCTCCCCTGTCCCATTCTTCTCTACCCACATCTTTCTCCCTGTCACTCGTGCACACTGCTCTCTCTCGCACACACATCCTCCACTGGTATTACGCTCTCTCCTGCCACGCATTATCGACAACTCCTTCCCTTTTCTTTTTTTTTTCTTCTTTTTTTTTAAATTCCTTTTTCCATTGGTGTCACTTTTTATTTATTTTTTATTTCTCACCTCACCTCCCACGTAACCTATTTCCCATTACTAGTTCTACAGCGCCGCAAGGTCATACGAACAGCAATAGCACTATGCAAATATGATCACTCCACTGCAAGCAAAACCAGCATTGGCATAGCCAATAGGTCTCGCCTTTGGGACCTTATAAGTGTTTAGCCACGCAACAGTTGATGTTGTTGCACCAAGGATATTGCGCTGCATAACTAAATACTTATAAGGTCCCAAAAGTGAGACCTATTGGCTATGCCAATGCTTGTTCTACTTTTAATGTGGAACTGAGGTCTTCAAGGAGATCACTTGGGACTGTAGGTAGTGATTCTAACTTGCCCAGTATTGGGGAACAGGTGCAGATGGGATGTATGGTATCAGCTGCTTGTTGGGCTCATATTATGAGGCGGTTTAGATAAGCTTTTTTTTGTATCCGTACCGTAGATGAACATCGCCATTGTATCAAACTTTTTTAGTGTTCTCTATGATCTATGCATCACTGTATCACCAAGTCTCTCGTTCACTGTATAAGTATTTGAGGGGAATCTGTGAGATATGCATTTGTATGTAAGTATATATGACTGGCTGGATCTGTGAGTGGATACTTGAGTGTCTAAGTGGGTGCCTGAATGGTGAGTGAGTGGATGCATGAGTGTCTGAGCGGATCTCTGAGTAAGTGCATGAGTTCCAGGTGGTCTGTGACTGGCAGTGTGAGTGTCTGTCAGTGTGTGTGTGCGTGGGTACATGAGTCTCTGAGTGTATAACTAACTGGGTGCAGAAGTCTGAGTGGGTCTATGAGTGGCTCTGTGTGAGTGGGTGTACGAGTGGGTGAGTGACTGGGTGCATGCACGAGCGTCTGGGTCTGTGACTGAGAGGATGAGTGTCTAGTTGGATCTGAGTAGATACATGTGGCTTGACTCGGTGGGTGAGTGGCTGTGTGTCTATCTGAGTGAGTTTGGGTGGGTGAGTTTGAGTGACTGAGTCCATAAGTCTCTGATACGGTCTGACTGAGTGTGGCAGTGATTGTAGGTGTGTGTGTGTGTGTGAGTGAGTGTATAAGTGTCTCAGTGGATCTGTGAGTGGGTGTATGAGTGGTTCTGTGAACATATGTGAGTGGGTCTGTACATGGGTATGTCACTCTGAGTAAGTCTGTAAGTAGGCCCATAAGTACTTGAATGGGTGTGAGTGAGTGCATGAGTATCTGAGTGGGTATGTGACTGGATGTATAAGTGGATATGTGAATTGGTGTAGAAGTGTCTGAGTGAGTTGAGGGGTGTGGTTGTCCCGCGAGTGATAGACGCGTGAGTGGACTGCTCCATTCTGGGCTATCAAAAATCCTGTTGCTACACGGCATGCCGACACACAGGTGGCTGACAGGACTGGACTCCGTTCGGGGGAGGGGGGGCAAGACTGCCTGGGGGAACTCTGGAGGCCTGCGGAGGGCGGAAGCCCCCAAAAAACCAAGCAATGTCAGCCAGGCTCAGAGATTAGCTAAGATGGCCTCCGCAGCCCAGTCTAAGTGATACGATCGTCCCCTTGTGGACAGAGAAAGGCGGATCTCGGGGGCGCCGGATGCAGATGGAGGGTACGAGCTGGTGGCCTGACCTGGCTGAGGCTGCCGCTGGGCGTTGTTGAGCTGTGTGTGGGATGATCCCGAGTGAAGAGATGTGAGGGCCCTGGAGTTCGCACAGGAGATGATGTTGCGGCTTTAGGGAAGCACCCGGGACCAGGCTGGGGCCGGGGGCCCCCGTGGAGCAGTACTTGGGAGCAGCTGGCTGTGAGTGGAGACGTGGCGGAGGACTGGACCAGGGGCCCAGGAGGTGAGAGCTGTGTAGACTGGGAGGAGACAAGTGCTGTGGGGAATAGCAAGAAATTCTCTTCTTCCACAGCTTCTGAATTCACCCAAACTGGGTGGCCCCTTGGCCCTTGAACTGCAGGCTTTCACCCCTTGGAAGCCTGCAAGGGCCTGAGGACTAGGTGAGGAGGAGGGCTTGTGCACAGAGGCACCTGGGAGCGCACTGATGCACTGTGAATAGAGGTGAGGCCACCACAAGACTCCTGAGAGGATTCCCTGATCATGAGTGGTACCACCTCGCCCCCGCTATATGATATTATGCCCTCCCTGGTGGAAATAATTGAGTGGACCGTGACCGAGACTTGGGACGGAGTTGGTGGGCCCACTCTTACTCGGTGATGCAGGACAACAGGGGGGCCACGGCCCTTGGGCTTTACCTGCTGCCCCTTACCTTTAGCTCTCAGTGGATTGCCACGTGGCCTAGACTTGATAGACCTGTTTTAACCTTGGAGGCACGGTGGGCAAGGCGAGGGCCCCGTCAGATTAAGATGGCAGCGCAGTGGAATCAAATCAGGGGAAGACATACCACCTACCCGAGGCAGATCCGGTACAGCTGCAGCTTACAAAAATCCTAGAAGCAATCGCCAACACTAAGGTGCCCAACACTAAGGTGACGCTCCATCAGGATACAGTGTCGGTGGGGATGGGACTATTGTGGGCGGAGCACCAGAAATTGCAAGAGAGGGTAAAAATGGCAGAAACCTCGATTGCAGACCTCCCTGCCCGGCAAACGTTGAGGCTTTAGGTTACAGAACTTGCTGATGTAGTACGCACCCTGGAACGTAGGGCCGAAGATGCGGAAGGCCGCAATCAGAGGAGCAACATACTGGTGGTGGGCCTACCCGAAGGAGTGGAGGGAAGTGATATGGTGGCTTTTTCCTTGAGCACTGGGTGCGCACAGCAATTGCTCCAGAGGTACTGTCTTCATTCTATACTCTTGAAAGCACCCACCAGGTGCCGGCACGTCTGCTGGCACCGGGGCGCTACCTGCAGCCTGTGATAGCTCGCATAATTCACTTTAGAGACTGGGATGTCCTGTTGCAGAGGGCCAGAACGGGAGACCTGTTAGTACTGAAACTGTAAGGTATCCATATTTCCGGATTACACCATGGCAACGCAGTGAAGGCGAGCCTCTTTGCTGGAGGTCAAGAAAGCACTGCGGGAGGAAGGCCTCCTTGATGTTTCTGGCATGACTGTATAATGTTGGATGGACAGACACATTTCTCCGAAGATTCTGACAAGGCTTGGGAATGGCTGGAGGCCTACAAGGCTGGAAGACAGTTCCCTGTGAAAGGCTGCCTGGAGGAACGTCGAGTGTCGGGGTTGCAGAAGCGGACGAGATGGAGGCCCAGGAAAGGCCCACCGAAAAAGGCAAGCCCGTCGCAAACTGAAAAAAGAGAGCGGCGACCCTGCAGACAGTGGCGGAGATAATGCAGCCGACAGGAGCGCCATCAGAGACTGGCTGTAACTCGAGGAAGGGGACAGAGGGCTCTGATTCGGGCTCATCCCATAATTATAGTATTATCCTTATAGTATTATCCTTCCAATAGTGACGCCCGGAACAGCTGATATCATATGAGAACGACCGGGTGGACCCCCCCTCAGTACGTCAGGATCGCCCCTTGGTAGGTGGTGTTCCCAAGTGTGTGCAGTCATGTTAGTTTGGGCGGAAGCCGTTGCAAATCTGCTCTGGGAGTGGGAGTTTGTTAACAGGGGGTTTTCTGTTTAGTTGTATATGTTGTTCTGATGGGGGTGCATAGCTTGCATTGGTAGGTGGTGGAGCGACGGGGGGAGGAAGGAGGGTTTAATTGATGGTGACTAATAATGGATCTCACAAATAGCATGTTAAAATTCCTGACGTGGTGTGAGAGTGCAATCTTTCTTGCATGGCATGCCTCCACTTTTTGCTGAATTGCTGATGTACTTTGACTGAGTATGCTCTGGGCTCCTGCCAATTAGGTGCCCAGGGCCTGTGTTCCTTCCCTAAAACTGCATGAAGCCTAAACCCAATTGGCATCTCTGGCCACATGTCGGCCCCTGGTAAATAGTACCCTAGGTACCCAGGGCCCTGTGCCCAGAGAAGGCCCATTAGGGCTGCATCACTTATTGGGCCACCCTTATGGGCCCTGTACCCTGACACACACACTGCCTTTGCAGGCTGAGTGTCTTGGTGCAGAACAAAACGGTCGACGTGGCACACATACATCCCTGTGTGCCATGCCCATAAAACACACTGGCCTGGCATACCTCAGTGACCCCTATAGCTGGGTGCCCTATGCCAGCGGTGTGGGTATAGGTGCATGAGCCCTGTGCCCCTACAGTACCCAGGTCCATTCCTGGGCACTGTAAGTGCAGTGCTGCCATTAAGAGTATATGGTGCTGGGAGGTCGTCCTCACTAACTCCACAGCACCATGATGGCTGCACTGAAGACTGAGAAGTTTGATATCAAACTTCTCAGCACATTAAACCCACACTGATTCCAGTGTGGGATTTAATGTAAGATGCACGACAGAGGGCAACTTAGAGTTGCCCCCTGAACCTAACCCACAATCCATATCCACATCCTGTCGGGGAGGCTGCCTAGGCTGCCACCCAGCAGACATGTTGCTGGACCCCTGGTTTGAGAGCCATCCACTCTCCTGGGCCTGCAACAATGCACATCCTGGGCGAAGTGCTAGGTCTCCTCCTCCCGGATGGGCAGGCGAAGCTTCAAAGGCATGCCACCCTTGTGAGCTTCTCCAGGCCACTTGCTGTACTCAGCAACTGGCCCCCACCGGTTCTGACCCCCACTCTGGCAGGAAGACTGGTGGGTAGCCCAAGTGAAGAAAAGGAGTGTGCCAGTCTCTGCCAACCCCACCCCTCAGGTGGGGGAGGCGAGGTGAAGCACACCTCCGGGCTCTCGCCGTCTTGAGGATGGGGAGCCCTACCCAATCAGGATTAGGCTCCTGCCCCCCTCCCACTGGAGAGTGGCAGGATAGGGGGTGTACCCACCCCAGGCCGGGGTCCCCTTTGAACTAGAACACACCCAGGTCGATCGGGAGGGCAGTTATGTACTAGTCAGTGGGAAACTATATGGTGAAAGTATAACACTTGGTAGTATTTACGCTCCCAATCAGGATCAGGTGTTCTTTTTTCAGGACCTGTCGGCCCACATGGTCAATTTGACCATTGACTCCATGCTCTTGGGTGTGACTCAACTGTTTATCATACACTAGCTGGGACCGCTGGGTCCCGTCCTTGCAGGGTGCCCTGGCCCTCGCATAGCGGCTGGATTCCACGATTGGTGGACACGATGGGGCCTGATAGAAATCTGGAGAATGCAGCATGAAGAGGATAAGGATTACTCATTCTGTTCTCCCATACATCCTCTCCACACACAGTTACATGATTTCCTCTGCTCTGACAGCCTCGGCAACTCAATTACGCACACTGCATACCTCACAATCTGACCATAGCCCACTCCTGCTGATGTACCAACCGCTGGGGACACGCCCGCTAATTCCACTGTGGAGGATTAACACCTCCATGTTGTATGATGCCCCATTCCGGGAGTCCCTTGGCGCCCTCATTGACTTCTTCTTTCAAATAAATACGAACACGACGCCCTCGGTGCAGACGGAATGGGAGGCGTTTAAGGTTGTAGTGGGAAGACACTGTTTTGGGGGTTCGATAGGGTTGCAGAGAGAGTTACACAGAGAGTTGAAGGGATTGGAGGACTAACTGCACAAATTAGATAAGGCCCTGGGGTGGACCGCTCCTCCGGAATGAAGCTGCGGGAGACTCGTGTCCTTGAAAGGTTGAGAATTCGTGATTACAGAGCGTATCTTACTAAAGTGCAGGAGTAATAGGGTAGACCAGGGCGCTTGTTGGCCTGGTTGATTAGACCCGAATTCCGTGGTGCCCCAATCGGTCAGATGCAGGAGCACTGTTGCATGATCCCGGGTAAATAAATACCTTGTTTAGGGAATATTACGAAGCCCTATGTCCCTGGTGGAAGCGGAGGAGGTGGGAGATTTTCTAGCCCTCTTTATGACTCTGGGTCTGGACAGACGCTCAGGAAGGCTTGGGAGGTCTGGTGACGTTGCAGGAGATAAAAGGTGCTATTAAGGGTGTGGCTACAGGGAAGACGCCGAGACCGGATGGGCTCTCCGTGCAGTTCTATGGGAGGTATGCATCGCAATGTGCTCCTTGGTTGGTGACCTTGTATGCAGAGTCCTTGAAGTTGGGTTATCTACCTTCCTCCACGTGGGACGCACTGGTGCTCCCACTCCCTAAATCTAACACTCCGGGTGTGCGAGTGGGAAATTTTAGGCCGCTTTCCATGCTTAACATGGATTTTAAGATTCTATGTAAAGTATTGGCACAACACATACTCCCCTATATGCCCACAGTGATTCACCGGGATTAAAATTGGTTCTTCCTATCTCGAACCACAGCATTCGATCTAAGTCCATTGTACTCAGTACTATACCATCCGGGGGCGTGCGATCTCACACGAGCGGCCATTTTGTCCATGGACTTGGAAAAGGCCTTTGATTCCATTGGTTGGGAATCTTTTTTTGCTGTGATCAAACATATGGGATTTGGAGACGGTTGGATAAGTGGAATCAGCTATTATATAAATGTGAGAAAGTGCCCTCATTCTGCATGGTAGCCCCCACTTTTTGCTAAACTGCTGATGTGCTTAGACTGAGTGTGCCCAGGGCCTATGTTCTTTCCCTAAATCTGCATTGAAACCAAAACCCAATTGGCATCTCTGGCCACAGGTCAGCCCCTGGTAAATGGTACCACAGGTACCCAGGGCACTATGACCAGGGAAGACCTTTAAGGGCTGCAGCACTTATTGTGGCACCCTTAGAGGCCCTGTACCACTACACTCGCACCCTGCGCCTGCAGGCTGCATGTCTTGGTGCAGAACAAAGTGAAGAGTCGACATGGCGCACACATCCCTGTGTGCCATGCCTACAACCCACTGCCCAGGCATAGATCATAGGTCACCCCTCTTGCTGGGTGCACTATACCAGTGTTGAGCGTGCAGGAGCCCTGTACCCCCTACAGTGTCTTAGTCCATTCTTAGACCTTGTAAGTGCAGTGCTGCCATTAAGAATGTATGGTGCTGGGAGTTTGTCATTATGAACTCCATAGCACTATAATGGCTACACTGAAAACTGAGCAGTTTGGTATCGAGCGTGGAAATATGGATTTTTCTGGTCAGTTATGTCCCCTATCTTGGACCCCAACGGTTCTATGTGCATGTCACAAGTACATGTATGTTCCCTCCAGTTCCAGTTATGAAGACGCAAATACATGTGCGTCCACCATCAACATGTCCTCTGTCAGATCCGCCATGAACAGGCCGGATATTCCATTCCTAAATTTGAAAGGCCACCGGTTTTATATGGTTCACTTATGCCATTTTACAGTCCAGGCAAGTAGGCCCTGATTCTGTCATCAAACTCCTCTTGCTTTCTGCCTCTGAAAGCTCCAGTCTGAGCCTGCATCTGTGACCATGAACTTTGTCTCATTCCCTGCGCGGCTCCCGAAGCCTGACATCAGCCTATTCTCTGCCAAGAACTGTATTTCACCTTCGAATTATCTGCTTCCCCCTCAGCCGATGCATTCCTGCCTAGTAGTTTAAGTAAACATTCTTCCAGTTACCGAGCAAAAGGCCCGGCTTCTCTGCCCTTATGCAAGTAATTCATAGCCCTGTTACCATGGAATATTTCTACCCCCTCGCATTTAGTGTAGACACTTAGACGCTCGTACACGCACAGTCAGTATAGAATAGATTCTGTCCGAGAGTCCTTCTTTTGTGGATAACATAGTTCTTTAAACATAGGATGTTAGATATGATTTGGGATTAGGTTGACTTGACCCCCCAGACTTTTCGTCTCCACATGTAGAGCTAAATGTCAAGTCCCCTTCACCCCCTAGTTGCACGTCAATTACACGTCATACTGCTGCGCGCGCATCTATGCCAAGTATTATCTTATAGATCCACCTATGTATGACATCATAACCAATTATGTTCCTTTGTACTCTTTATTACACCCATTTTTGGTTACGCAGACAAATCGTCAATTTCCTTATCAAATGTTACGCCTACTGTATTCGCTTCATTGTAATGTATGTACTATAAAAGTTACTTCTTGTCAATAAAGTATGTACTTCACTTCCTGAACCCCCGTGGTGATGGAACTTGGAGCATCCGATTATAATCGATCACTGGAATAAAGCCCATTCCGAACCTCTAATATCACGGATTCTGCCTCTCATTTACTGAGCTATTTTATAATGTTTCTGTATCCAATTCAGTCCAGGTAAAGGAATTTTATTTACCACATAAGCACATTAAACCCACACTGATGCCAGTGTGGGATTTAATGGAAAATGCACACAGAGGGCATCTTAGAGATGCCCCCTTAAAAACTAACTACCACTAGTGTCAATGCGGAGTGGCTGCTTTCAGCTGCCACCACCAGACATGTTTCCGGAACCCTGGGTCGAGAGCCTGCTGCTATGGGGGGCCTGAAACAATGCACATCCTGGGATGAGTTGCCAAGCCCCCTCCCCCAGGATGGGCAGGGTTCACGAAGGGGAAGCTTCAAAGGTTTGCTGCCTTTGTGAGCTTCCCCAGGCCACATGCTGCTTTCAGTAACTGGTCACCACTGGTTCTGACCCCCACTTTGGGTGGGAGAACCGGCAGGAAATACAAGTGAGGAAGAGAGGTGTGCCCACCTCTGCCAACTCCACCCCTCAGGTGGGGGAGGCGAGGTGAAGCACAACTCTCATAACCTGCCATCTTGCAGAGGGGGGGGGGGGGTACCTAGTGACCAGGGAAAGGCTTAGGCCCCCTCCCACTGGAGGGTGGCATAATAGGGGGTGTACCCATCCCAGAGAAGGGAGCCATTGGTCCCAATCTTTTTACCTACCTGTAATGCCCCTAAATCTAGTATTTAGTGGCACCCCTGACCCTTGCTTCCTCAGACTAGAACTTGCAAGAAGGACTGAACAGCTGTGCCGAAGCTAATAAGAGGACGGCGCCCACTAACTTGGCCCCAGCCCTACCTGCCAAAATCTTGGTGTGTCCTGCAGTAAGCAACCTCGACAAACCTGGAGGACTTGCCTGCCTTCAATCCCAAAGATTCTCCTGTGAACACCGGATTTGTTCAAACAACCGACTCCAGTTCCGCAAGGATCCACAGTTTTGCACCACTCTGCACCGGACTCCCACGGCCCGAGTGGCCCAACACCAAGGGGAATCTATGAATCTTTTACAACTGTACTAAATAACAAAAATGATTTTACTTACTTGTTAACGGTAAATGTCCCAGTGTAGTATCCTGGGATACTGCACTGTGTAAGAAAGTAATCTCAAAGTAACTTACCTGTAATTTTAGAAAAACTCCTATACAAAGTATATGTACTGTATTCTGAAAAGCATTGCATTATCAGTAACACTACTGTAATCAAATCAAAGTACATTTACAATTGTAATTCAAACTGCATTACTACTGTAAAGTATTTTATTGCTTACCTGTGCCAGGCTTACTTGCTTGGTTCTAGAAAATAAAATAACTAAAATAATATTTTTATACAGAAACCATTGTTCTGAAGTTCAGTCTTTGTGTGTGAATTCATTTGCTGACTGAATGTGTACAACAAATGCTTAACACTGTCCTTTGATAAAGCCTTACTGCTCGACCACACTACCACAAATAGAGTGAGGTGCTATCTACTTTACCTCTGCCTACCTTTTGGGTTCCACTGGACTCTGTACACACTATACCTCACTTTGGTATCGTATATACAGAGCCAGCTTCCTACAGTAAATGCCCCACCGCGTGAGTAAAAGGGTGTCTACCCATTATGAGGCAAGGCTGCGCACTGTCTCTTATCCTTTTTGCCCTGGCCATCGAGCCGCCGGCTTCGCTGTCCCGCAGAGGTGGGTAGGGGTTGGGAATAAGAGTGGACGGACTATAGCCTATATTATCCCTTTACGCAGGTGCCCTGCTTATCTACTTGGAGGATGGAGTGAAGGGCACTGACACAGTGTTATCATTGCTAGGGCGATTTGAGAAATTGTCGGGGCTATGGGTCAATAAAGATTACCTTTTTGTTCCTGGTTGGGGGAAAACTCCCGCGCCCCCAAGATCTTCCAGCGGACATCAACTGGGCGCCCTATACCTTTAAATACTTGGGGATTCATATATTCCACTCATTGGAGGACCTTAGGGAGGGTAACCTAGGCAGAACGCTTTGATCTCTTAAAGCCCTCATGGGCAGGATCTCCCTGTCCAAAATGGTCATGCTGCCACAACAGCTTTTTTTCATTAACCTCCCGATAACACCACCGGCAAGCTTTCTAAATCAATTTTCCGGGGGTGGGGGGAGTGGAGGGTGGAAACAGACACGAGATAACGCTGGGTTAAAGTGATTGAAAGCAGGCGCCCGTGTTATGGGGCGGCTGTGCTGCTTAAAAAAACACAAGCGGTTTCAGCTGAAACAGCGCATGTCCGGCCTGCAGTAAGAGAAACTAAATAGTAAATAGTGCTTACAGACTAAATCACAGGTCCCGTGAAACAACCGAAGTAAAAGGGCCAGTAACCATAGGAGGATACAAATTAAGACCAGGCCGTACTAAGGAGGTATTACCAAGCCTATTAACGAATCTCAAGGCAGCATTTACGAAAGACAATGACACAAGTCAATGAAAAATATGGAAGTAGAGTGGGCGCGGCTTTCCTCCCATACTCTGCTGCTAATCCTATTAACATTCTTCAAACACCACCACCTTCACCAGTCCCTATTATACCAGCTTCAGACCCTTTACACATCACGACCGGGCTCTCCATATACAAATCCTGATCAAGTAGATGATGACGCCTATAATCGGTCACCACCTGATCCGAGGGATGACTACAATATAGACCCAAGTGGAGATACAGACCTAGATCTATATCAAGCTAAACCTTCCCCTCCAGATGATAATACTGCTTATCAATTGTTGATTGCTAGGACAGCCGCTTCCCATGGGGTCACTTTAAATAAAGAAGCGCTAGAAGAGGATTTAATATTTGAAACCTTAGGAAACCTACACAAAACGTCTCAATCCTTATCTATGTTATAAGGTATGATGAGGCATATCGAAGATTTTTTTAAAAGCCCATTTAGAGCACGTATCCTAATGTGGATAAAACATATAAACTCCCTCCATCTGACACTGTTTTTATTAAGGGTAAGTTACCTTTAGATTCTTTAGTAGTTTCTAACGCCCGTAAAAGGGTAATTTCACAAACCTCAGGGGAGTTTCCACCTCCTGATAAAGATTCAAAATATAATAGATGACTCCTGGAAAAGAGTAGCTGTTCAATCAGCCAATCATTGGCACATGGCCAATACACAAGGCCTATTGGCTAGGTATGATAGGGTAGACTGAGATATATGGAAGAACTATTACAATATCTCCCAGAAGAACACAAGACAAGCATTTGCAATGCAATAGGTCTCGCATGTGCGAGTGTTTGAGCTATTGGCATTGTAAATGACAATGCACTTTATTTATGTCTTTCGAAAAACAAACGGCCGATGCGTAAACGCGCACTACATATTATCGTTGCTTACGGGAACCAAGGGGACAGTAAAAGAGGCGCAGTTACTGCCAGCCTTGCTTTTCGTATGCAATGACAACAAGTACAAAGTGTGTTTTTATGCACTGCTTGCAGATTTTCAAAACGTATAAATAAAAGGCATTGTCATTTACAATGCCAATAGCAAAAAACTCTTGCAAATGCTAGACCTATTGAATTGCAAATGCCTGTTCTGTACTGAGACCCGCATGCCAGCATCTGCCACTCTGAAGAAGTCATGGTGTGTTTCAATATTTACCATCACTTCTCTCGGAATGTGTTTTAATGTTTAACTTTCTCCCACTACAGAGCATTTCGCGCCCTTGTATAGTACTTATGACTACAAGGCCATGTCACTTTGCGCAGGGAAAAGGATGACACAGGCTGACAGAAAACAAAAAATAAATAAGTTACTGGGGAGAAAAGACAATAGGATTTTACATCACGCGGTGTCCTAATATAGCTTGCAGAAGTCCTAAATCCACCTTGGGGCCCTAAGTGACAACATAATGTGGAGGAAAGGAAGGATAAATGAAGAAAGGAGCAAGATAACTTGTCACTTCTTGTTGTATGCAGATATCACAGTATACCTCCAGTGACTTAACGCAAAATGATGGGATTTCTGCAGAATGTGATGAGGGGGCCCGACTCTTCCAGATCTCACTAGGGATATTACAAAAACACTCCGTCCATCATCCCCTTTGGTTTTGCTTTGTTCGCACTAAGTTGGCAGGGTATGCCCAGACGTGGGTCCCTTGCTCACTTTGCCACTGGATTCAAGCTAGCCCGGCTGATGATGGCTGATTAGCCAGAAACCGGTCCCAGGATGCTTGTTTCCGGTCCGGGGAAGACGTGGCTTGGCAGTTCGGGCTGGACTGTTCCCATGAGGCACAGGGTCAGACTGATTTGCATATGGCCATGTCTGAACTGGGGTGGTGGAGTGAGCTAAAGAATGATGATGGATTAAACCTAGATCAGTTGACTGGGGGTGAGTGCTTGCAATGTTCAACACTTCGTCCATCATCCCCTTTGGTTTTGCCATGACAAAAACATAATGGGATTGGGGGAGGTGGGGGTCTGTACGGGAAGCATACCGGTTCTTCTCAGAAGTACTAGATTTGAAAGCTGTCATACATTTTAAGTGCATCCAATGTCCGAAGATCTGCCTGGAGCTGTCAATGTGTGCATAATTCACCTCGCCAACAAAAAAGCACCCTTTGGCAAAGCATCCTGTGCAGAAGAGACTCAGACTTCCACCAGTGTACACATTTCCACTACTAATATAGCGCCTAGAGGGCTACTTGCTCCCTGTCTTTACATCTGCTAAATCAATCTATGTGCTCTGTCGGAGCTCATGGCATTTTGCTCTTAAAACACATTTACATCTGCTGCTTTCAGGGGGTCTAACTTAAGATCTCTGATTAAAGGGGGCACTGTATCCTGTTACAGTCACCCCGAAAAGGACACACTCCTTAACTGAACACAAGCACCAACACAAGGGATGAAAGGGAAGGAATGTGTCTTGTGTATGGAGGTGTGCTGGCATGGCGTATCAGTGAGGCTTAAAGTCCGGGATTTTCCTTAAATAGGATAGCCAGATCTGCATTTCACAGTCCTTAAAAGCTGTAGAGTTGAAATTGGAATTTGGAGAATCACAGCTGGAAAAGTCAATTGTGGATGAAACTTTAGTGAAAAATGCCAGACCTAACATTAATATTGCGCTCTTTTTAAAAGAACAAATTACACTCCGTGCAAGCAGCGACACTGCAAAGTATTCCCTCAGAGCAAGGAATATCGGTGGAAGGGTCATGATGGCAAGAGCTCCTGGCCGACAAGAGGACCCTCTTGTAAGAAAGTGGCTCTGTATATACTGCACCAAAGTAAGGTTCAGTGTGCAGAGTCCACAGTCCCCAGAGGTTTGGCAGAGGTTAAAGTTAGATAAAACCTTACTCTCTAAAGTGGTAGCTTGGTCGAGCAGTAAGGCAGTATGAGAGGACAGTGTAAAACATTTGTTGTACACAGTCAGCAAATGGTCTCACACACTCAAAAACTGAACTCTAGGCCAATTTTTTTGTATATAAAAATATATAGTTTTATTTTAGAACCACAAGTAGGTATCGAAGTACTTTCTCAGAATGAAATGCTCTAGTTGAATACTTTCAATAAGCAATATACTTTTAAATGCAATAGTTACAGTTGTTGCAATAGGCAACACAAGTTAAACACTATAACATTGAGCTCAATGAGAATCTTTTAAGTAAAGGCAATAGCAATTACTTTGCATAGGTTTTTCATACTCTGGGCTGGATCCTGGATTCAGCCCTGGTGCATCTCCTGTAAACTGTTGAAAGAAATCGTTTTTGTTACACAGGTGATTTTTAAGGATTATTTGTATGTTTCATAAATCGACACTTAGAAGAATTTCTGGCAAAAACCAGGCAATGTTATCCTATGGAGGAAAGTTTGGTTATCGGAAAATCAGTTGTAAATACTTTGTAGGGTCACTTTTGGGCACAAAGATCCAACACTGGGATCTCTCCTGGTAACAGGCGAGTAATTTCGTTTTCGTTAATCGGGTGTTTTTTTTTTTTTTTTTTTTTTTTGGTGTGCATATTTTAAAGTGTCAAAACTCAACACTTAAAAGAATTTTCAGGTGAAAACCAGTCAATGTCTCCCTACGGATAAAAAGTGAGTTACCGGCTTTCAGGTAAGTGCTCGACTGGCAGAGTTAAGGTTCTGGGGTAAGACTCCGAGTCTCCCAGGGTCAGGTAGGTACAGTTGTTACACCCTCAGCGGCACAAGGGCAGCCGGGTGCAGAGAGAGTAGGCCCAATGTTAGCCTATGGTAGGCAGGGGCATTTGGTTGGTGGCTGCTAGCAGGCAGGCCACCCGGCTGTGGGAGCTGAGTTCCTGATCACTTACACAGGGCAAGTGGGGAAGTAGAATAGGACAGATGCTGCACTTCCAACGGCACTCGGGCGGCTGGGTGCAGGGTGCTTTTGCGCCGTCGGGCGCCCAATGTATTTCAATGGAGAAGCTGCAAGATGAACAAAGGCTGCAAACTCGGGGACGGAGATTCTTCAGGTGCGACCACCACTTCGAGAGGTAAGTTGGGAAGCTGTAGGTTAGGTAGGCACCCAGGAGCTGGGCACAGTGGGCTGCAGGGGTGTCTTTTGGCGTCTGCTGGTCGCTTTTGGGTGAGGTCCCTGGAGTTGAGGCTGCAGGCGTCAGGAGCGTCAAGGAGGGTCCTTGGGTGCTGGATTCTTGGTCACAGTCGCCGGGGGGACGTCCTTGTGATCTTTGTTCACTCAGGCACATGCTGGGCTCGACCGGTGCAGAGTGTGCTGGATTCGCGGTTCCTGGCTGGCACCAGGGGTTGTTGCTTGTTTGAGCAGAACCACTGCTCGTGGGAATCCCAGTCTTTAGATGAGCAAGGCAGTCCGGTCCGCCGGGGTTTAGTAGGAGCAGGTTCGAGGGTCGACATGCCGGTAGGGCTGGGGCCAAGTCAGTTGGTGTTGTCCTCGTTAGTAGCTGCACGGCAGGTCTTCTTTCTTCTTGTTGTTGTTCTTGTTTCGGAATCTGGATCTGAGGAAGGAATGTTCAGGGTGCCCCTAAATACAAAATTTAGGGGCGTTACAGGTAGGAAAGGTCAGGGACCAATGGGTCCCTTTCCTGGGGTGACTACACCCCACCTATTCTGCCACTCTCAATGGGACGGGGGCAGGAGCCTAGTCCTGATTGGGTAGGGCTCCCCATCCTCAAGATGGTAAGAGCCCGGAGTCGTGCTTCACCTCTCCTCCCCCACCTGGGGTGTGGGGTTGGCAGAGGCTGGCACACCCCCTTTCCTCCCTTGGGTTTTCCCACCAGACTACCCGCCAGAGTGGGGGTCAGAACGGTGGGGACCAGTTGCTGAGTACAGCAAGTGGTCTGGGGAGGCTCACAAGGGCGGCATGCTTTTGAAGCTTTCCCTGCCCATCCAGGGGGAGGAGGCTTGGCACCTCGCCCCAGGATGTGCATTGTTGCAGGCCCACGAGAGCGGATGTCTCTACCCAGGGGGCCAGCAATCTGTCCGCTGGGTGGCAGCCTATGCAGCCTCTGTCAGGACACGGGTTGTGGGTTAGTTTCAGGGGGCAACTCTAAGTTGCCCTCTGTCGTGCACTTTACATTAAATTCCCACACTGGCATCAGTGTGGGTTTAATGTGCTGAGAAGTTTGATACCAAACTTCGCAGTCTTCAGTGTATCCATCATGGTGCTGTGGAGTTCCTGATGGCAACCTCCCAGCACCATATACTCTTAATGGCAGCACTGTATTTAGAGTGCCCAGGAATGGCCCTGGGTACTGTAGGGGCACAGGGCTCTTGCACCTGTACCCACACCACTGGCATAGCGCACCCAGCTAGAGGAGTGACTGAGGTATGCCAGGGCAGTGTGTTTGTGGGCATGGCACACAGGTATGTGCGACATGTCGACTCTGTTTTGTTCTGCACCAAGACACACTGCCTGCAAATGTGTGTGTGTGTGTGTGTGTGTGTGTGTGTGTGTCTCGGGGTACAGGGCCTATAAGGGTGGCACAATAAGTGATGCAGCCCTTGGGGCCTTCTCTGGTCACAGGGCCCTGGGTACCTGTGGTTCCATTTACCAGCGGCTGACATGTGGCCAGAGATGCCAATTGGGTTTAGGCTTCAATGCAGTTTTAGGGAAGGAACACAGACCCTGGGCACCTGGTTGGCAGGAGCCCAGGGCACACTCAGTCAATCTACATCCGCAATTCAGCAAAAAGTGGGGGCATACCATGCAAGAAAAATGGCTTTTTCTCACACCTCTTTAAAGTTTAGGTGCTAGAAAGAGCAGCCCAGGGGCAGGTCAGAACATGGTTCTCCTGCCTGCTCGGACACAACTCCTTGAAGGGGCCAAGTGCCTGGAAGTGCCTCGCTCGCAGGGTGCACTGGCAGCACCTCAAGTGTGCAGCTGATTTGCATGTAGTGATGAAATTTTTACTTTACCGGATGGTTCTAAGAATTACTCAACACACGAATTCATATTTAGCTGCTTCCCCATGCCTCCTCCCGAAAACCATTACTGTAAAATGACAGGAATGTTCTCACGGACAACGGGCAGGTGTGAGGGAGAGGGGGAGTAAAGCAGGCAGTAGGAGAACCTCATTTAAGTGAATAGTGCTCACAGTCTAAATAACACATACTGTGTAACACTCGCAGTAAAGGGGCCAATTGATATGGGAGGTGACAAATGAAGAGGAGGCAGTAAAAGGAGGGATTAACAAGCCTATTGATGAATCAGAAGCCAGCATTTAGGACAGACAATGACACAAGCCAATGGCAAACATGGGCAGAGAGTGGGCAGAGCTTCTATTCGATGCTAGTCTACAATAAGTCTTGCAGCTCAGACTCGACCTAAAAATGTGAATGTAATGTGATTGGCAGGCAACTATATTTAGTGACTTCATTATGTGGGTTTTGTCTGGAATATCAGAATTAATGTTAAGGATTTAGTGGACTCCTGATTAACATTTTACTCGATCTTCCAAGAGTGACTATCCCAGAGTGATCTGGCTTGGCTCTCATTGTAGGTGCCAGTGTGATTAGAGTCTGTCAAAAAGTTAACCAGTACCTTGGACTCGAACACAGCACCTTAACTTGATTCATATTAGGAAAGGGATGGATCCGAAGGAGTTTTTTGAAGATCTACTTTACCTACGTAAAACTACCAAACGTTTTCTAAGTAGCCTGAAGCCCTGTAATACAGCACGCAGTCACTGCTTCAGTATTGGAGATCTTTGCATAACAGTGCATTACATGCTTTAGCACATTTCATTTACCAGCATTGGATTCCTGACCTCAGTCATGTAACTGCCAGGACTCTCAGCAAGAAAACCAGCACACCCAGAACCTGAGACCAAGTTAAGATACATCATCCCTACTCTTAGACCTGGGAAGACTCCAAAGAGGAAAAAATCTTCATACAGAAGCAACAATGACATGCAAATAGCACATGTTTTAGGGAACTATTGGGCTTTCCAAAGTGCAGGAAACCTATTAAGCTGGGTCTACACTGGACTCTAAGATGCTGCTGTGCAGTATGGGGCAAACTTGTTAATTTTTAGTCCTCGCAAGACAAAATACTGGTCAGTGGCTTAACGGAACTTTCTGACAAGATGACGTTAATGTGGGAGATATTGATCTGGAGAACTTTCCCTTCAACCACGTTTTCCAGTTCTTAGATATCTAGTTCCCAAAAAATCTACCCTGTGTTTGAATATCTGCAAGATTGCAGAGAGTATACATACAAACAATTATGTGACACTAATAGCACCAAAATCAATATTTGAACCATTGAGTCTCAAAAGAACTATTCAAGGACAACCTTGATCTCGAGGCTCGGGTCACCAGCTCCGCATGTGTGGTCATTCCATGCCGATGACCGTGTTGCCCTTATTGGCATCCTTCCTGTAAAGAAAAGTAAAACAAATGACCTACTCTTTGTTGACCTTTGATGTTGTTCCTTCACTGTGTGGGACACCTACAGCTTTTCAGCTTCGAAGGCATGACTTTCCTATGTAAATTAGGCAAGTGGAGACTCGCTCCTTTGTGGACAACCTGGCTAGTAGTAGCACGTTTTCAAGATTGGCCTATTTCTTCCTCAGCATGCAACTTCATAGTTGTGTTATAGTTCTTTTCAGATGACAGCCCCACTATGAAAGCAAAAGACACACAATTGATGGACGGAATGCAGAACAAATCCAAACATTCACCCCCAGTCAAGAGATCTGGGTTAAATCCATCATTCTTTTGCTCACCATGCCACTGGAATCAAGCTATCCTAGCTGAAGGGGGTGCAACCCCGAAACCGGTCCTAGGATGCTTGTTTCCAGTCCAGGGAGGACCTGGCCTAGCAGTTCGGGCTGGACTGTTCCCATGAGGCACAGGGTCAAGACCGATTTGCATTTGGCTGGGTTCAAACGAACGGCATGATGAGCAAAAAAACGATGGATTTGGGCCCAGATCTCTGTACTGGGGTGAATGTATGACATTGTTCTACATGCTGTCCATCAGCTGTTGTTTTTGCATTTGTCAGCCCCACTATGAAGACACCTATGTAAATCATAAACCTTAGTATAAAATAACTAAACCATGCTGTTTATTTCTTAACATCCAGTGAAGTGGGGCACGTGCAAGTCAACTGCATAGACAAAGTGGCAACTGGGATCAAAAAATGTAATACATTTCAATGGCCTTGTATGTCTGCCGGGATTCAATATCAGTTCAACAAATGAAAACATTCAATCTGGTATGCCCAAAAAAAATCTACTAGTAACCACATTTCAGGATCTTGGTATATTACTAGAAAAGATGACGCAGAGGTTCGGCCAAAACAGCAGTAAAAGTGAAGAGCTTGTCCACGGGAAAATACTAGTCCAACTATCTGTGTGTTTCTAATATTACTGTAGAGGATTGCAATTTGGCGTATATTTATTTATTTATTTTTTTTTTTTAATCTACTTCTCAGATCTTAATTTGGGTCTTAATTCTAAGTAAGAGAATAACTTATCCCTCAGTCTAATTAGTAATTAGTTGTTGAACCTAAAAGAATGAGTATGCACGTTTCCACAGTACACTTTTATAAATGTGTTAATACCCCCGCCCCCCCCTTTTCGCCATTAATTGTATGGCAGTGTATTTACGTAACCTAGTCATAACATACTGTATGGATGCTAAAAAAAAAAACACTAATTCAATTCCGCTTTTCTTGACTCTCCATTTCCCCACTCTTTCGATGAAACTCCTAATTCCATCCTTGCCTTTTTTTTACATTGTAGTCCCATAGCTAAAGATGATCTGTCGCCTTGCTTTATTCAGAAATATTCTTGGCTTCCTTGCTCCTCTCTTCTGTTCAACATAACACTATTCATCCACCGAAGAGAGCTTTTTACTTTTTCATTAACTGCCCAAGCAAACCTGTTTGGATCGTATATAATGCAGCACTCACTTTTGTTGCCTTATTTTTCAGAATTCTAGATTGAACTTCAAAGACTGGCTCCCTAAACCGAGCTCCCCGTCCCCCAATGCCCTTGTCTCATTGACACCCTTATCTATGTAATGTCTGGTCATTTCTCTGACCCCTAATAATGGTCTTCTTAGAGCCTTCTATAACCTCTCCTCACTTACTTATCCTCTCTTTCACCCAGTCATTTAACCACAACTGTGCTTTTAACAAGTTTTTTCTAACTGTGACATATCCTGAATCATCCCCTATAGATGGGTCAAACTCAAAATCTACAACCTCTTCCGTTTCTGTCCACAGCTATTTCTGAACTCGTTCCCCCTGTGCTTGAAAAGCTGGACACTTAAGGTGAATTGTAGTTGGTTGTCTAAATTGTTTTTAACGTACCCCATCAATCATTTGACATATTCGTCGAAGAGTAAACCTTATTCAGTTAGTATGCTCCTGATAGGCCTATGCTTTGTTTACTTGAGAAAAACAGGTTTTCAAGTTTTATTTCCCAGGTGGTGGAGCTGGAACTAGAGGTGCTGGGAGAGCTCCTTTACCTCCAGCATCCTCTTACTGAATGGCTTTGTTTGCGGATTTGTTGTTCTCTGAAATTGAGGTTTCACTGCACACACACACCATTAAAATAGATCCTTCTCCACCGCATCCTGTTTAATGACTTGGTTACTTGCCCATAAGGGCTGTTAGCCCAGGCGAAAGAACCATATAGTGAGATTAAAATGCATTAATTTATTCACAGGGGCAGATACTGGTCTCCTTGTATAACTTACACGTGACTGGAACTCTTCGGTTACCAAAGAGTGACTTCAAAAGCAAGCAGCCAGGGTTCCCCATAAAAACATCACCCAAGCACACATTCAACGACACTGAATGGCACTTCTGTGTCACACAGCACATGCTACTCCGAGAACAGATCTGCACATAAAAAAAAATCAATATTCAATGGTGATTTAGCAAGTCATACAAATGCAATCCTAAATTATGTAAGACGAACGGTAATATGAACAATATATGAGATCCACATTAAGTATACCATCAGCACGAGACCTATAAATCCCATAAGGTTACCGGACTGATGTATTTCATATTCAAGATTGTTCTTTTCGCTCTTAGCGCCGATGGTAAACATTAAACTAGACCTTTGTATGCAGACGTCTTTGATTCGAAAAATCCTACGAAAAAGGAGACCTCTTCCCCAGTTAAGTCGGTATCTTTCTTTTTTCTTCGAGACAGGCTTCCACCAGGGAGACTGCAGTACATATATTCTTCAATCTAGTAGTTCCCATTACACAGCGATGCTCCAGAAGTACATAACTGTGTGACCTCTTCCAAAGGTGCGCGCAGGTGTCGACGCTAGGCTCTGCGGTGTGTGGCCGGGGCCGGGCTGGGCTGGACAGGACAGCGCTGAGCTATGAATCAATGTCGTTCTAAATGTGGAATTGGCATTTCCCGGCCCCTTCCACTCGGATATGGCATGGGGAGGTACTACAAGCGCACAATATGAAATATTCAGTGAAAAAACACCTGCGCTATTAGGAGAATTGATCGGCGGCTGAGAGCAAACAGCAAAGAGAATTTATGGTGCATTCACAAGATGGAGGCACAGTTCCTAAACTGTAATGCTAGGGTAGTGCTCGTGTTAGAGGAGCCGGGAACCCTGTGACACAGGCAACCATCATTGGGTGCCGTGCGCGTGCACAATATCGCACGTGTCTGCCGCTTGTTTATATATGCATCGCGCTTTGACCTGAAGTGAAAGCGCGAAGCAAAAATAAACACGCGTACCTGGAAGAGACGTCGTGCGCAAGCTAAATCTCCTGTCTGGTTGGGCGGGGCCTAAGGGCGACGGGGTGGACACAAACCCCGCTTCCAAAGAAACAGGACACAAAACCAACGACTATAGGTCTCGCCAAGGCGTGCAGCGCATGCGCTGCAACGCAGGCGAGACCTACAAAAGGGGCAGGAATTAATACACGAAAGCAGGCTCATCTCCAATTCATCTATCAGATGTGATTTAGATGCTGCAGATACTGCAGCTAGAGGAGTCCATACCAGCATTCTACTCGGGAGACATGCATGGCTCAGAATTGCTGGTTTCAAACCAAAAGTTCAACAAACTATTCTTAATGCACCATTTGATAAGTAACACCTCTTTGGGTCTCAGACCAATCGCTAGAGAAAATGAAAAAAGACACAGATCTGGCAAAATCAATGAGGCACTTCAGTCTTCTACTAGAGGTTCCTTTCCTCGCTCCTTCTACTGAGGTGGCCCAAGACCAATACCTCCGATGCAAGCTTATCTTTATATAAAACTCAATCTAACCCCTGTAGAGGATTCTGTAAAGGTGGATATAGAGGTAACAACTTTATGGGAAGGGGTAGAGGTACACAAACACGCACCTCTCCATCCTCTAACAAACACTGACTTGATATCACTTACCCCGCTCGTTCACCCTCTGTCGGGGGAAGATTACAACAGTTTTTTCCCCCCATTTTGCAATCCATTACCATAGACAAATGGGTGTTGGACATTATCCAACATGGTTATTGCCTGGAGTTCACAAGCAACCCCCCCCCTCCCACCTCGTATTCACAAACTGGCTTTAGAACACCAACATCTGCTCAAACAAGAAGTACAAGCTCTTCTAACAAAAGAAGATATAGATCCAGTCACATTACTACAAGGATCAGGAGTATATTCATTATACTTCTTAATTCCCAAAAAGGACGGTACATTAAGACCAATCTTGGATGACTAAACCTATACATATTATCAGAACACTTCCATATGGTCACACTGCAACAAGTACTTCCACTTTTGAAGCTAGGTGACTTTATGTCAACACTAGACTTAAAGGGCGCATACTTTCGTATTCTTATTCACCCAGCACATCGCAAATACCTCTGATTTTGTGATGGGTTAAAAATCGTTATCAGTTTAAAGTACTTACATTTGCAGTAACAACTGCACCCAGAGTGTTCACCAAATGCCTTGCAGTGGTAGCAGCACATCTACGAAGACAACAAATCCATGTCTTCCTAGACGCTTGTTTCATAAAAGCCAACACACATCCCAAGTGTGTGCAACACACACACACACACACACATCAGCATAAACCTTCTCCATCAGTTAGGATTTACAGTCTATGCACAAAATTCCCATCCTCAACCCACTCAAATACAACCGTATCTAGGCGCTATTCTAAACACTCAAATGGCTCTAGCATATCCCAATGCAGCCAGCGTTCACAATCTTCAATCATTGTTACTCCAGTTTCAAAACAACCAATATCTACCAGTAAAAACTTTCATGCAGCTACTGGGGACAATGGCGTCATGCATTGTCATAGTGCCTCATGCAAGACTAAACATGCGTCTTCAACAAGAGTGCTTAGCGCGTGAGTGTAATCACCGGGTCAGCTAATAGATCTAGTGCTCTCTTCAGAGGTGGAACACACAATTTGTCAAATGTGCGGCACTTTATCGACCCTATTCCACAAGTCGTGCTCACAACCGACCCATCTTTCACAGGGCAGGGAGGACATTTACAACATTTACCAGTCCAGGGTCTTTGGGATACCAAGGTCTTTGGGATACCAACCAACAGAACCATCACATCAACTACCTGGAACTCCAAGCAGTTCACCTAGTGTTAAAAGCATTTCTACCTCCTTTGATAGGGAAAGTTGTCCTAGTCTGGACAGACAATATGACGGCAATGTACTATATACATAAACGGGGGGGGGGGGGCACACTCTTTGCAGCTGTCACGCCTCTCTTGGACCATTTGGCATTGGGAAATTCATCACAAGATCCAACTCCTGGCAAAATACCTTCCAGGACAGACAACATATTTGCCAAATTTCCTCATCAGAATGAGGCAACAAGCTCATGAATAGGAACTTCACCCACAAGTTCTCCTTCCATACTTCCACCATAAATGGGGATTTCCACAAATAGACCTCTTTGCCACTGCAGAGGACTCAAAATGCCCTGACTTCGCCACCAGGTTCCCAAACCCTCAATCCAAAGGCAACGCCTTATCGATCAACTAGTTATGGATATTTGCTTATGCTTTTCCTCCTCTCCCTCTTTCCATTTCTGGTTCGGTAACTTGGGCAGGCATCTCACATGGATTCTGGTGGCTCCCACATGGGCTCATTAACCATGGTCCACCACACTATTGGAATTCTGAATTTGCTATAACTTCAATCCTTATCACACAGAACCATGGAGAAATCCGACATACCAACCCCAACGAACTCAACCTAGCGATTTGATTCCTGAAGTCAGAGTTTGGATATTTAAACCTACCACCAAATTGTATGACCGTTCTTAACCTCTTCAGTGCCCATGACAAGATAGTCTCGTCATGGAGCACGGTTGCGCTGTGCCCATGACGAGACTCTCGTCATGAACCCCGCCCGCTAATGTAACGCCCGGCACAGGGCGGGGAAAGGGCGTGGCACTGAAGGGTTAAGGAAGAAAGAAAACCCACCACTTGAGCATGTTCTGCAGTGGAAAAGGTTTGTAATGTATTGTCATGGCACAATTGTTCCGCTAGATGCATCTATACAAAATAATATTTATCTTTTGCATCTACAACATGCAGGCCTTGCTTACACATCCATTCGATTTACACCTTGTAGCAGTAGCTGCATATCTTCAGAACAGACATGTATTCCTAGTCAAAGTTCCAGTAATTAAAGCTTTAATTGGAAGGCCTTAAAAGAATAATACCACCTAGGGTACCACCTGCCTGAAACATTAAGATTGTTCTCACAAGACATGGGTCTAGCTTTTGAACCTTTACACAACTGTGCATTACAATTTCCTTCATGGAAGGCTGCCTTTCTCATTGCAGTCACTTCACTAAGACGTGTTGGTTTGCTGCATGCATTAACCTTAGAAGAACCCTTCTTTCAACTTCATAAAGATAGTGGTTCTTCGTACAAACCCAAAAGTGGTCTCTGCTTGTCATATTAACCAATCGGTTCAGCTAACTGTGTTCTTCCCTCAACCTTATTCAGTAGTAGAAAGAGCTCTACATACACTGTCAAAAGAGCTCTATTATATTATGTTGATAGAACAAAAGATTTTTGCAAAAACAACTTTTTTTTTTTTTGCCTTTGCTCCATCTCATTCAGGAAATCCTGTCTCTAAATACAGTATTTCTAGATGGATTGTTAAATTTATTCAAGCTTTCTATGTTGAGACTAAAAGAACTTTAACTATACCTACTAGAGCACATTCTACTCCTAAAGTAGGAGCATTTATGGCTTTTTAGACATTAAAACAAACAAGATGAGGGACGGAATGTTGCACATTGGCAAAACATTCACCCCCAGTCACAGATCTGGGTTTAATCCATCGTTATTTTGCTCACCACGCCACCCCAGTTCAGACATGACCATATGCAAATCAGTCTTGACCCTGTGCCTCATGGGAACAGTCCAGCCCGAACTGCCAAGCCATGTCTTCCCTGGACCAGAATCAAGCATCCTAGGACCGGTTTCGGGGTTTCACCCCTCTTCAGCCAAAAATAACGATGGATTTCGGCTTAGATCTCTGTACTGGGGTGAATGTATGACATTGTTCTGCATTCTTTCCATCAACTGTTTTTGCACTTTTAGACAACATTCCCATAGCTGACATATGTAAGGCAACTACATGGTCCACACCATACACATTTACCAAACATTGTGTGGATGTGTTGGCACGTCAACAACATAATGTAGCACAAGCAGTGCTAAAACCACTTTTTCAAACAACTGCAACACCCACTGGATAAGCCTCCGCTTTAGGAGAATACTGCTATACAGTCCATGCAAAGTATGTGTATCTACAGCACACATGCCTCGAACGGATTATGATATTTACCCTGTAGCATCTTTTCTTGGCATGTAGAGATGTAGATTCACATGCGCCCCTCTCCGGACACCTATCGTTGTTGCAGTTCTTATTATTTACATTACATATGCATGGACATCTCTATACTACACTTACTTACTCTATTCTCACCCTCTTGCTGGAAAACAATTAACAATGGAGTTGATGCTCATGTGCATTGTTACCGAAAGGAGGAGTCCCCTTATCCAGGGCTCGAAAAATCAACTCGACCGCTCGCATATGCGAGCTGAATTTAACGAGGGCGAGCTGTTTTTCTCCATCTTGGACCACGCGCATGTGGAACTGATCTAGTTTGGTGGTGCGACCTCTCGACAGGGTCCCCCACTACTTGGGAATCCCACGGGCACAGCTGAGATACAAAAGGTAGTTGTATACTACTTCTAGCTCCGTGTCCTCCCAACATGCCCCATCACAAACACCCTCATACACACGCACTCTGGGATGAGTTCAAGTCCTCAGTCAGAGGTGTAATCTCGACCACTGCCATTGCTAGATAAAGGGTATCCCGACTAAAAGAGACTGGCCTCACAGCAGTGGTTGTGTTAAATGGTAGCGGCAGTTTCAGTCGATAACCTTTCAAGTATTGCCCGGCGTTAATCGCCTCTCATACCATTCGATAATTTATCAATGCAAGAGACAGGCGCCGGAGACTGGAAGGCAGGAAACAAAGTTTTATTCCGTCGGAGCAGAACACATCAGATCAGACAGCAAGGTATCGTCACGACGTGCTCTAACTGCATCTCTGAGGCCTGGCCTCTTATACACAGGTTTATGACTTTATTGTACATGGCACATTCTTATTGAGACTTTGATGTACGGAAAGACATCCTTGGAACCCCCACTTCAAGCTCGTTCCCACACATATCTACAGTAGAAGTCCCCACCCCACCCACAGTAGGAGATGGCTATCACGCAGCTGGATATTCCGCCAATTCCCGGGGGTGTGTGCAACCGGCTGGGTCTCAGGGGGGGGGTAGGGGCTTTGATCCACTGTAATCCCTTTGATGTGGGGTGTTTCCCTTACAGTAGGGGCAATAAACTGCATCCGCAGGGCTAGGTGATGGCCTGGGACCGGTTCGGATAATGGGGCGCAGAGGAAGGGGGTTATCAAAGAGATGCATGACCATGTATGGGATGTGGGTCTGGCGTGGGATGTGGTTCCATGGCAGGGTCGCGCAGAAGGAGAGGGTTTATGGCCCGTGTATGAGAGAGCGGGGGTGGCCGGCGCGCGGGGGATGCTCGCAGCGCCAGGGGAACGTGCTGGCGATCGACAATGAGCGGGGAGAGAGTGGGGTGCCTAAAATGGCGGCCGTGCATTCGCTGTGCGTGGCGCTGGGGAGAGGCAAGATGGCGCAGATAATGTTCAGTTACAAGCTAAATTTCCACAGTCCTCCCTTTTAACATATCTCGCCAGCTTGTCTAGTTCGGATCTATCCCCATAATACTACGAATTTCCACCTCATACAGAGCTTTCATTCGCTCTGTTTCAAAGTCCAAAGTTTTAGGGCAGATGCAGTTCATAAAAAGCGAACATAAAGGTGGCAGACACTGAATCCCCAAGCAACATCCACATAGTATCACAATCGGTATTAGGATAAATGAAAACAGCCTCCATCCCCAACTTTTAATAGTGTCCCAAAACCAACTCCCCAGTGACCATTCTTCTTGCTCTTGATGGACCTCTGCGGATAGCCTGTGGAGGTGTTCAATTGCTTTGTAGACTGAGGGTGAGTTATCCGGTACGTAGGTACAACAGCTGGACCCAGTGATGTGGCATGCTCCTCCACGATCAGCCAGAACCACATCTAGAACGAGGCGGTTCTGAAGGGCCACTAAGCGGACGGCCTGGAGCTCGGCAGTGTTGTTGGCGAGGGCGCCAGCCGTAATGTTCATCGCCGTTTCGACTGCCTGGGTTAAGTGGCGGATGGCACGGCTGTTTGCCATTGGACCCCAGAGTGGAACAAGGCCTTTTACTGCGTCCATGAACTGTGCTCCGGCGGAGTCGGCTTGCACAATGTCTTTGGCCCGTTTCTGTCGGTGATGGTTTGCTGGAGCCACATATGTCGGAGGAAGGACAAAGGCGATGTAGCAGGTGCCTCCCCAACCTTTCGGAAGCCAGGTGTAGGCCTTAGTACCACAGACGAAGTACATATTCGGGGAGGCAACAAAGGAGGGTGGGTCAACTGAGTCCAATGTTCGGGTGATAAGGCAGGAGCTGTGGCCCACCAGCTGCGCCCCCAGGCCTTCGAGGCACACAAATCCAGTGATGTTGATGACGGACAGGGCCACTGTTAGGGTGGCGGCCGTCCGTTTCCGGAGGTAAGAGAAGGTGGGTCTGGCTGGGTTGTTGAACACTTGCATTTCAACTCGTTCTTTGGCAGGGATGTCCATGTGAAAGGAAGTGTTCGATCGAAGAGGGCAGAAGTTCTTCCAGTTTTGTTCAGCCAGAACCCATGGTAGAAGTGTGACATGGTTCTGCCGGAAGTGGCATTGTCCTTGTAGCTTTCTTGCAGGAGGATTAGCCAGGCGAGGCAGGAACCATGGACAGAAAAAGGTGAAGGGATGAAAGGGATAGAGTGTCCAGTAGCATGTGGTAGCAACCCACAGATCCAGCAATTAGTGGCGTTGGCGGCAAGATTGTGTTGGTGGAGCAACTGCACAAAAGAGTTATTCCAGAACTCCTTACGCCTTTCTCGGAGTTGGGGTGAAAGTGAGATCAGATGGTGTTCTTTCGTGGTGGTAGGTTGAACGGTGGTCAGCAATGTCTTATGAGCGGGTGTGCTCTCCTCCATGATCCAGAAGGTGACCACGAGGAGAAGGCAAAAGAGAAGGGTAATGAAAAGTGCAATAGTCTTTAAGCTGTGCATTCGGTCAGTCTTTGGGTTTTTGTAGTGGATCTTCGGACGTCCGGTTGCTTCCATCATCTTCAAGAGACTCGGTAGCGGGCAGAACCACAGACTTTGTTTAGTTTCTCTCCTGGTGGCCTTTGAGGTGACTAGGCTACCGCTCTGAGATTTCCACTTAGCCTGTGGTCTGCTTAGCCGAAGTTCTCTCCTTTCGTCGCAAGTTATACCCTTCCTTGGATGGCACGGTGGGATCAGGATATCTTACTAACTCAAGTGTCTCTGTATCTGGGCAGCGGCTCAGGGATGGTCGGTCTTTGTCCAGAAGTTCTTCTTGGGCGGTGATGTTGTCCGTGGTTGTCAGGGTCGGTGATACCTTCTTGCAGTGGTGTGCATGCATCCAATTGCGTTTCCCCTCCACTCGAAGAGCTGTTCGGGTGGTGATCAGGACTTGCAGGGGGCCCGTCCACCGGGGCTCCAGACTCTTGGTGCGCTGAAAGTTACGCACTAAGACGAAGTCACCGGGTTGGATGTCGTGTCCGGGGCCCCTGGAAACATCGGGAATGGCGTGCAGCACCTGCTGATGGATGACAGACAACGTTTTAGTTAGGTTATACAAATAGTCAGACATGAGGACGTCCGGGACGTCGTGTATGGATGTTTGCTTTGGAGCAGCCCAAAGGTTCATGGGCCGCCCGAAAACGACCTCGTAGGGGGTTAAGTGGTGTTTAGTGGGGGTGGAACGCATTGATAGCAATGCTAGCGGGAGAGCGTCTGGCCATCTCAGTCCTGTGGTGGCGACTATTTTTGCTATCTTAAGCTTCAATGTGGCGTTGTGTCGCTCAACCAAGCCTGCAGATTGGGGATGGAAGACCGCATGGAATTTCTGTTTTACACCCAACCCTTTTAAGATGAGTTGGATAACTTCGGCTACAAAGTGGGGGCCGTTGTCGCTCCACAAAATTCGACAAAGGCCGTATCGGGGGAAGAATTCCTTCAGTAGTACTTTTGCGGTAGTCATAGCGGTGTTGTCATGGGTTGGGTAGGCTTCCACCCACTTGCTGAAGGCACACACAACGACAAGTACGTACTTCAAACCTTGGCACCTTTCTAACTGGACATAGTCCATTTGTAGGACTTCAAAGGGGTGATTGGGGACCCCAAACCCTCCCCGGGGTACAGCAGTTCCTTTCCCAGGGTTGTGTTGGAGGCATACTAGGCATTGTTGGACCAGACGTTTGGCTGAGTCTGGGATTTTGTCGTTGTGCCAGACTTTGGAGATGAGCTTGATCATGGGGGCAGACCCTATGTGTGCGGGGGAGTGTGCCATGGTCAGCATGGGGATCAAGTATGAATCTGGTAGCAACCATTTGTTCAAGTCTTTAGTTCGCCAGCAACCGTCCTCGTCCTTCAATCCCACCCGGGCCCATTCAGTTAATTCGTGTGGTGTGCTGGCTAGTTGGATATCCCTAATTGTTTCCCTAGCATCCTTCCATTTCTCAGTTTGTGACCTGGTCACGTACATACGGGTCGTGGACCTATTCTCGGCTGTGGTTCGGGCAGTAATGTCAGCCAGTGCATTTCCCTGTCCTATAATGTCTGTTACCTTCTTGTGTGCCTGGCATTTGATCACAGCTAACCGTGTGGGGAGGAGGACTGCTTCGGTCAGGGCAGAGACTAGATCTCCATGCAGGATGGGTGTGCCATGAGAAGTCAAGAATCCCCTCTCTTTCCATAAGAGCCCGAAGTGGTGAACTACCCCGAAGGCGTACTGACTGTCTGTGTAAATGTTTGCGGTTGTCCCTGCTGCCAGGATGCAGGCTCGTGTGAGAGCAATTAGTTCCGCCGCCTGTGCGGATCGCTGTGTGATGCGGGCTGTCTCAACAACTGTTCGGGCTGTGGTGACTGCATAGGCAGCTGAGGTGGTGCCATCGGGGAGCTTGATGCATGAGCCATCCACCCACAGTTCTCCGTCAGGGTCCGGGAAGGCAGTATCCCGGAGGTCAACCCTACTCTTGGTTTGTTCGTCGGTGAGGGTCACGCAATCATGTATAGGGGACGCATTGGGGTCAGCGTCAGGGAGAGGCAGTAGAGTAGCTGGATTCAGAGTGGTGCATCGTTTCAATGTGATGTGGGGTGCAAGCAGAGTCCGTTCATAACCAGTCAGTCGTGCGCTAGTCAGGTGTTGAGTCTTGGTTTGGTTCAGGAGGGTGTCAACCGCATGGGGTACCAATACTGTGAGGGGGTTTGAGAGCACGATCCCCTCGCTTTGCCTGATAGAGATAGCCGCGGCGGCCACTGCTCGAAGGCAGGCGGGCAAAGCTCTGGCTACAGGGTCAAGAGTGGCAGAGAAGTAGGCACAAGGGCGTTGCTTAGGGCCTATGGACTGGGTTAGGACAGACAACGCACATCCCTCCCTTTCGTGGGTGTAGAGGGAGAAAGGTTTAGTGTAGTCTGGGGTTCCTAGGACTGGGGCCGAGCAGAGGGCGTCTCGTAATTCTTTGAAGGAGGATTGACATTCGGGTGTCCAGGGGAGGGGGAAGGGGACATCTTTAGCCAGCAGGGAAAGCAGAGGTTTTATGATGAGACTGAAATTTGGCAACCATTGTCGACAAAAGGAGGTGAGGCCTACTAGGGACCGTACTTGCTTCTGAGTCTTGGGAACAGGGGTTTCTAGGATGGTCTGAATTCGGTCAGGGGTAAGTTTTCTCCCATCTTTGGATAGTAGGTGGCCTAGATATGTTACTTGTGGTTGGCAGAATTGCAATTTCTTCCTGGAGACCTTGTGACCGTTCTCCGCGAGGAAGCGGAGGAGGTGAATGGTGGCTGTGACGGCAAGTGGAGTGGTGTCGGCCGCCAAAAGAATGTCATCGACGTACTGTATCAACACCACTCCATCGGGTAGTTGGACTGCATCTAGTTGCCTCTTGAGGGCTTGGCTATAAATACTGGGACTCTCAGTGTAGCCTTGGGGTGCCCTGCAGAATCTGTACGAACGGGCTTTTAAAGTGAAGCCGAACAGGTAGCGGCTGTCTGGGTGGATGGGGATGGAAAAGAATGCGTTCTTGAGATCAATAACAGTAAAGGTGGTGGCAGTGGATGGAATCAGGGTGAGGATGGTGGTGATGTCTGAGACCACGGGGTACTGGGGTATGACTACTTTGTTAACCTCTCGCAAATCAACAATGAAACGGTAGGCTTTCTCATCTCCCTCGCCTTGCTTCTTTACAATGGGTAGGATAGGGCTGTTGCAAACATTACTGACTACTTCTTCTACCACTCCTGCCTCGACTAGGGACTCGATGATTTCCACCAATGCCTTCTCGCCTTCGGGTGATATCCGATACTGTGGAAGCTTTGGGAGCACTGCGTCCGGTCGGACGGTTATGTGTACCAGGTCGATCACCATGCGCCCTACATCTGGAATCTACATTAATGTCTCGGTTTAGTCTACAGAAGTAGAAGTACAGAAGTAGAAGATACTTTAAACTTGGACCCTCCTGAGGCTCAGCCGGGAGTAGGATAACTGTCTCTTTGCTCTGATTTTAACCTGTTGTGTATTACTTTTTAAAAAGCACCTACCCTGCTCTCTGACGCTGTTCATCGCATGCAGGCATCCCCTCTCAGCGGAGTTCAGCGCTGGAGAGGGTGAACCCTTGGAGTCTCGTCGGCCGCCATTCCCCGCGACGAGCAGAGGGACACGCCCCCTTTTAGGCCACGCCCCCTTGCCCTTTAAACATGTGTATGTGCCGGAAGCGCAGCGGACGAGCGCAGCGGGCGCGCCGATTGCGCGCCAAAGGCGCGCTTAAGGCAAGCTCGTCTGCGCTCGTCCGCGATCACTACGCGGCCGGGGCCGGCCCCCCTGCCCGATCCACCAGTGATATCACCATAACCTACACTCGGACTGAGTTGATGTCCCTGAGACCTCCCCCTTGTCTGACCTGCCGCTGGTCCATCCCTGACGCTCGAAGCCCTGCCTTTGTTTGTAAAGTCTGCCACTTTTCCCTTCCTCCCCTCGATGAGACATACAGTACAGCTCGCGCTCTGATTTCCACCCCTACTCGTGGAGCCTGCCCTTCTTTCACTCTCAGAGCTGCGCTGATTAACTGCAGATCATTGAGTAAACATGCCATCGACATCTGGCAGTCCCTTCGAGACAACAATTGGGATCTGCTTTTTTTAACAGAAACTTGGCTGAATGACACTACGAATCCCACCATCACCCTCGCCCTTCCGGAGGGTTACTGCATTGTCTGTGCCAATAGACCTAATGGTAAACAGGGAGGTGGCGTCGCATTAATCCATAAATCCAAATGGACGGCTACCTTCCCTCTATAGGACCCTCTCGATTGTATGGAAGGCCTTCCTTTCAGTGTCCAAATCTCTCCGCCCACTTCCAGCTCGGGAATACTTGTCTACCGCCCTCCCCATTCTAATACCTCCCATCTGCCGGCCTTGGCAGACTATATCATCCAGCTTAGCACTCGCTATGCCAATTTCACTGCTCTAGGGGACTTCAATCTCCACGCAAATGAGGATTCCTGCTTGCACAGCCAAAATTTTATCTCTACGCTGGCGGCCTGTAATCTAGTGCAAATAATAGCCTTACCCACGCACAAAGCGGGACATACACTAGACATGATCTGTTCCAACCTTCCAAGTATTCGGGCAGCCTCCCCCATCCCGGTCGTTTGGTCGGATCATTTCCTCATCCCTTTTGAGATAGATATTTTTTGTTCCACTAGACCCACTATCCCCCCTAAAGCATCAGGTAGAAACTGGAGTCGTATCACCTCTGAAACGCTCCAGGAATACTTAAAAAATTCCCAACCTATCCCGTCGTCTGATCCAGACTCTGGTATTGACCATCTAGATGCCTGGATTAGTCAAGCCCTAGAGGCTCTGGCTCCACTTAAATCTATTAAAACCTACAGGGCTACACCTTCTGCACCATGGTACTCCAACGAGCTTCGTCAGAAAAAGGCCGCGTGCAAATCTTTCGAACGCTTATGGAGGCAGAACTATTCCCTGGATAGTAAAACCATCTATAAGACAGCCCTCAAAGAATACCGCAGAATGATCGTGGAGCACAAAAGGGACTACCTGGCTTCCAGAATTAAACACGCTAATAACGGTGCCAGGGAGATCTTCAGCATAGTTAGGTCCTTTACGGACCCCAACGCGCTGACTCGGATTCAGCCTGCCTCCCAGTCTTTGTGCGATAAACTTTCACAATTCTTTGAGGAAAAAATAGAGACCATCTATTCCACTTTCCCAATTTCCACCAGTGAAGACCCGAAAGAGGAATCCACTTCTCACATGCCCCAGTCCCCCTCGCTGATTGACTTTTCAGTCATCTCCGAAGCCGACTCTATGGCAGAACTACTCAAATGTAAGTCTGGCTCGCCCAATGACCCTTGGCCAGCCAAACAATACAAGAAATTGGCCCCCCTGCTCAATCCCTACTTGAACCATATCTGGAACGAATCCCTAAGAATGGGCTGCTTTCCCGCCAAATGGAAACATGCCTCCCTGATTCCCATTTTGAAAAAAACAAATTTGGACCCTGACAACCCCAGTAACTACAGGCCGATCTCTCTTCTGCCTGCCCCAGCTAAGATCCTAGAAAAACCTGGTACATTCCCAGCTGGCGAATTACATCGAAACCAATGGGCTCCTACATGACTCTCAGCACGGCTTTCGGTCGGGCCACAGCACGGAGTCAGCCCTTGTTGAAATGGCTGACTCGGTGAGATGGTCGCTGGACCGGGGGTCGAGGGCGGTGTTAGTGCTGCTAGATCTTTCAGCGGCATTTGACATCGTCTCTCATAAGATCCTGCTGAGAAGACTGGGAGACCTAGGCATTGGCGGAACGGTTCTTAAGTGGCTCGCTTCTTACCTATGTGACCGCACACAGCAGGTATATACCTCTCCTTACACCTCCTCAGCTAGACCACTCAAATGGGGATTCCCCCAGGGCTCATCCCTGAGCCCGCTTTTGTTTAATGTCTATTTTACCCCCCCTAGCTAAATTGATTGCGCGAACTGGGATTAAATCCACCTCCTATGCTGATGATATTCAGTTACTTTTTACCTTTGAGACTCCCTCCGCTTTTGCCTTTGATCCGCTGAAATCCTGTCTCAGAGACATCTCTAGTTGGATGGACTCTAATTCCCTCCGACTCAATGCTGGAAAGACAGAGATCCTGTTTTTTAACTCACCATCCCCTTTGGATTCCAATCTGTGGTGGCCAGCTGACCTGAGCCAAGCCCCCACGCCCAAAGACTCGGTGAGAAACTTGGGAGTGCGCTGGGACAATCAGCTTAGTTTTAACGCTCAGGTCCAAACAGTAGCAGCATCCTGTTTCGCAAAGATCAAGACGATTAACCGGCTTATCAACTATCTGCCGGCAGGCTGCCGTAAGACTGTGGTACATGCACTTATAACATCTCACCTTGATTACGCCAACGCACTATATCTTGGTATCACAGCAGGCCTTTGCCACAAATTACAGACTGTCCAAAATGCTGCCGCCCGGCTGGTCGAGAGAATCCCAGCCAGACAACACATCTCTCCCCTCCTCCGAAAACTACATTGGCTACCGATAGCCAAGAGATGTGTATTCAAGGCCATGACGCTGGCCTTTCGTGCTTCCAAGGGTAATGGCTCAGCCCACTTGAAAAGCACTCTGAAGCCGTACGTCAAGGCCAGGACATTACGTTCTAACTCCCTTCTTCTCCTGGAAACCCCAAGATTCAAACGTTCTCGTACTGGAGGGAAAACCTTCGAGGTCTGTGCCACTCAGTGCTGGAACAAGCTTCCGATTACTCTACGCGCATGTCAAACTGAAGTGGCATTCCGAAGGTCACTAAAGACCCACCTTTTTTCCTCATAAGGTTATCCTCTTTTTCCTACCCTCACTGTCTCCAAGTTTTACCAGCGCCGGGACGCCCCGTTGGGGCAGCTGTGCGCTTTACAAAACACACAAATAAAAAATAAATAATCTGAGTCGGTTTTAGCCCATAGATGTGAAGGTAATGTGTCGAGTAGGGACATGTCAGCATCGGTTATAGAGAGCATACGCCGTGTGTGACAGGGTCTGGACAGATCTGGGTTATCGTGTAGGATGACTCAACTCCGTCTGGGGAGCATCTGATGGTAGCTCGAATGTTTTAGCAAATCAAGTCCCATAATAGCATCGGGGGTGTTGGAGGAGAGCAGAAAGGTCGTGTCAGTGGTGTTATCTTCGAAGTCAAAGGAGATTGGTGCTGATAAGGGGTTAGTGGAGGGCGTTCCATCGAAGCCTATTGAGGTTACATGTGAGCCAGACAAGGGTGCCCTAGGAATCAGTAGTTTGGATAACGCACTACGTGTCGCCCCAGTGTCTACCAGGAATGGAGATTTTGTGCCCAAGACCTTAGCAGTGACGTAAGGACCTTGCTGGTCAACACGGAGTTCGACTGGATCCCTCCCTTGCCCCTGGCGGTCCTATGCGAAGTCATGGGTGCTTTCATAGTCGGACTGTTGACACTGGTTTTGTCGGGGGCGATCAAAGGTGTTTGGTCTGCCTGGCCTGTCGTTGATGGCGTCGTTCGTGTACCCTCGTCCCTGTCCTCTATTTCTGGGGTCATATGCTGTGTCTCTGGGGTCCCTATTTTTGTTCATTTCCAGAAGGACCGGGCACTGGGATTTCCAGTGTCCGAACCCTCTACAGAACGCACATTGATTCCCATCTAAGTCTCTCCGTCCGTTGTAGGGTGCAGGGGTATGGTCTCTAGGGGGTAGCTTTCTAGGGGCGGTTGGTTGGTAATTCCCTTTCGGGGGTTCTCTTCCTATGGTCACCCCTTGCAACTGTGCTATCATTACCCTCTCCTTTAGTTCCTTTTTCTTCCTTTCTGACGCCCTATCGTTCTCATTCTTTTGGTTTTCGTAGTATTGGGCCATCTGGAGGATAGCTGCGGGTTTGGAGGCTGCCCAACTACTCTCGCTGGTCTGCAGCTTCTGAGAAACTTCTTGTGATAGACCCTTCACATAATTCTGGACAAAGAGGTGATGTCCGGTTGCAGTGGTCATGTCCTGGCCACTATAATCGGAAAACAGTCTCGAACCGAGAGAAGTATTCAGACACATCCTCCTGGGGTTTCTGGCGACAAGCCGTCACTATTGACCAATCTACCTTTCTTTCTGGGTTAGAGTCTTCAACTTAAGTACAATCTTGTCTGGGAGCTCTAATATGGCTTTCGGGGGTTTCTGTCCCGGTTCTCGCTGTTTATCTATGGTATCGAGTTGTACCCAGGTATATCCGAACGGCTCAGCGTGGTCAACTTTCCGGATTTGCTTCCACACATCAGCCGGCAGACATAATCCGAAGAACAAGTCGATATCTGCTAAAGTCATTATTGTTGAGCCCAGGGCTGTACCTAGTTCGGTGTAGAAGGCAGTCGGGTTCTTTCTTAAGTCGGGTAGAGTTTTTCTAAAGGTCAAAATATCTTGTCGGTCCCATGGCTGGTAGACCCAATTATATACAACCCTCCCCTTCGCATCTTGGTGGTTGATGTCGTCATGTGTTCCCTGACCTCGTGGGGGGACCCAGTAGGGGGCGGCCTCTTTGATGGGCATCATGGTATCAGTCCTTCCTTCCTGGGGCTTAGCCGCTATGGGGGTTTCTGTTTTGGTTGTCTGTCTGTGTTCTTTAAGGTGTCGGTAGACCTCGAGTGTACGAGTGAAGAGGTTCGTCACATCGCCCTCTCTTTCTTCCCCGATGTCTACCTTCCTATATAGGGCCGCTAAGCCTTCAGGACCTTTATCGTGGTACCTATCCTCGTATGCATTCAGGGCGTGATAACAAAGTCGTACGACAAAGTGTTGTCTGCGGCTGTCGGCATACGAGTTATACACGTCTTATATACTCCTCACTTTCCTTTCGCTCCACCAGTGTCCCTACTATCTTGTCAATTCCTGCTCGTTCATCCTTTGTTAATCGATTCATTCTGGTGGAATCTTTCTTTCTCATCTCAGGGTCATCTAACGTTATAGCCGACGTTGGGTTCAGTACAAGAGGCTCAGCCGGCGCGGAGGCCGTGAGGACCGAGGCCCCTGTACTGCTGTCGCTCGTGTTTGGGGGTTGTGGTTGTTGCACTACCGATTGGGAGGGTGCGTATGGAGGGGGCATGTAAATGATCGGGGGACCTAACAGTAATTCATCATTCGTTCGTTGCTTAGAGGACAACTCAGGGTAGAGCATAGAGGGGGTCCTAACAGCGTACTGGCCTGAGGTTTCGGGCTCCTGTCTTAGTTTAGTTTCCCTTCTCTCCTTTATTTCTTCTTCTAACTTTCTAGCGGCAAGGTGAGCTGCCTTTCGTAATTCCTTTTCTGCTTTTACTTCTTCCCTCTTTTTCCGTTGCGTTGCTTCTTTGCGCCACATGCCGATACTGTCAAGCATAGTAGGCGTCGTCTTATTGCTACGCAGAGCCATTTCTAGCACTTCTATCTTATGGTCGTTGAAGGATCCCATCAGTGGCCACTGACTCTCGGGGTCCTTCCTTGTATATTTATGCCATAGCTTGCTATAAGCTACGGCGACTAGTCCATATTTAGTGAACATGTCCTTATTAGGGGTGCCTTCCAGTGGAGCCGGATGGTCCACCTCTAATAAGCGGTCCGGGCAGAACCAACTACCAATCAGTGGGGAGAAGATAGGAATGACGGGTTTCAACGGGGACAAAAGTCAGCACTACCTATCTTTTCACTGCTTGCAAAGACTAGACAGAATATCTCTATTCCTCGTTATTTGTAAGCAGAGAATACCTCCAAAGAACCAATATCGAACAACTAGTGTTCGGACAATCAATCAATCAATGGGGAGATAAAGCTAGGCACGACGGGTTACAACGGGGACAAAAGTCTGCGTTACCTACCCTTCACTATTGGCAAAGACTAGACAGAATATTTCTATTCTACGTTATTTGCAAACAGAGAATATCTCAAAGAGCACTATTCTTCAAAACAATCCATGTTCGGACAATCAATCAGTGGGGAGATAAAGATGGGCACGACGGGTTTCAACGGGGACAAAAGTCTGCTTTACCTACCCTTCACTATCTGCAAAGGAGAGAGAGAGAGAGAGAGAGAGAGAGAGAGAGAGTATTTCTACTCCCCCCCCCCCCCCCCCCCCCCCCCGTTTGTAGACAGCGAATATCTCAGAGAACAATCAATGAGCAATACTAGTATTTTCAAAACTTCAATCAATTATTTCGCAATTTGTCGTGTATCACGACCTTACCCGGACCGCGTGGACAGTTTCTCGTCTTCCGCCTCCAGCGCCCGATCGTCCTCTACTCTCCGTTATTGCTGCGGCACTCCTGATGGTTCCCAGTCAGGACCGTAGATCACTCGAGAGAGGTCTGCTCGGAACCAGTGAAGTACGGATGATCGGCTGCCAGACGAGGGTCTATTGGGCAGGAGCTCTCCCGATCGTTGCAGTCGTTCACTCTGTCGTCAGGACCTCTCCCACTGGATCCACGTGTCTCTGATGGGCCCCACGCTTGGGACGCCAATTGTTAAATGGTAGCGGCAGTTTCAGTCGATAACCTTTCAAGAATTGCCCGGCGTTAATCGCCTCTCATACCATTCGATAATTTATCAATGCAAGAGGCAGGCGCCGGAGACTGGAAGGCAGGAAACAAAGTTTTATTCCGTCGGAGCAGAACACATCAGATCAGACAGCAAGGTATCGTCACGACGTGCTCTAACTGCATCTCTGAGGCCTGGCCTCTTATACACAGGTTTATGACTTTATTGTACATGGCACATTCTTATTGAGACTTTGATGTACGGAAAGACATCCTTGGAACCCCCACTTCAAGCTCGTTCCCACACATATCTACAGTAGAAGTCCCCACCCCACCCACAGTAGGAGATGGCTATCACGCAGCTGGATATTCCGCCAATTCCCGGGGGTGTGTGCAACCGGCTGGGTCTCAGGGGGGGTAGGGGCTTTGATCCACTGTAATCCCTTTGATGTGGGGTGTTTCCCTTACAGTAGGGGCAATAAACTGCATCCGCAGGGCTAGGTGATGGCCTGGGACCGGTTCGGATAATGGGGCGCAGAGGAAGGGGGTTATCAAAGAGATGCATGACCATGTATGGGATGTCGGTCGGGCGTGGGATGTGGTTCCATGGCAGGGTCGCGCAGAAGGAGAGGGTTTATGGCCCGTGTATGAGAGAGCGGGGGTGGCCGGCGCGCGGGGGATGCTCGCAGCGCCAGGGGAACGTGCTGGCGATCGACAATGAGCGGGGAGAGAGTGGGGTGCCTAAAATGGCGGCCGTGCATTCGCTGTGCGTGGCGCTGGGGAGAGGCAAGATGGCGCAGATAATGTTCAGTTACAAGCTAAATTTCCACAGTTGAAGCTCTTTAACTTGCAGAACAGACCACCTCACCCAGAAGTAACAAACAGCTGGTGATCCTGCAGGGACAGCTGCGTGCCCACAGGGCTAACAAAGCAGAACACTCCCTCCTACCCTTTAAACAGAAATGCTATGAAGGGGAGGAGACAAGGTAGTAAATGCCTTTTGTGGTAATTGCACCATCAACGCACTAAAGCTGACATCTCTAATTCAAATTATTTTTTTTTCAAATTTATTTATTTGATGTAGTTCTCTACTGAGAACAACAAATAAGATGATAAAATTACATTTATAAGTAGCAAAATTGTGAGCCCTTATCCTAATACAAGTTTTAAAAAGGTTTTAAAAAATTTAAACAGATTATAGCATACAAATTCATTGGGAGGTGATTTAGGAAACTTTATACACTTGTAGAGTTACACTTTGTTTGAATTGGTTTTAAAAATCGCTTTCTAGCGTCAACTACTGTGGAGTTGGGACAAACGAAATATGCGTCAGATCTTGAACTCCTCTGAACAATAATGCCAGCAGCTTATGTGACCTCTGTAAAGAGGTCACATAAGCTGCTGGCATTATTGTTATTTGTCCATTTACAAGTAAAAGAATTGAGAGGAAGGATCCCAAACCGAAGTAAAACCATACAACGCCAGGCACCATGTCTTAAAGTGAAAGTAAGATATTGTTGCCTTTGTTTGAATTCAATTGACTCAGTATATTGTTTATAACATTGCAGTTTTGTACAGTGCTGGAAATCGAGATCATTACTTATCCATGGAGTCAAGTGTTTTAAAAAGTTTCCAATGTGCCGGGGTCCAGGTTTTCAACAGATAAACTGTACATTCTGACAACTTCAGTGCAAACATTAAGTTTCGATAAAAGGCGTATTTTGAGGATCCGTCATCAAAAATTTCCAGTTTTAATAGAGCTCTTAGAGAAACTTGTTCGGCATGTAAGATGTCATACGCCCATCGGATGATACTAGTGATTCCTCTAGCGTACGTACTTGTTAGAGAACTCGAGGCGCAGGGCTTGCACAGGTACTGCTTGAGACATTTTGGTTAATTGCCGAAGAATCTTACTTTCTTTGAATTGTATTGGATGCCATTGATTTATGGGAATTTGCTCAAAAGCGTATGAAAGAACTGGAGGGATCTTGATGCTAAAGACCTGTAAAAGGGTTGAAAAGTGCCTATGCCCAGTAGAAGAGTATAATCTTTGAAGCGCTCAGGTAGGCCAGGTGCTGGAGATGGGAATGATTTTTTAAGGTTTGCGAAAAAATACGACCTAAATAGATGTATTCATTTACTATTTCTAACAGTTGTCCTCCTAAGGTCCAGTTATAGTTTACGTATCTTTTACTTACTCGAAAAGGAACTATTTTTGCCTTTGTTATATTAGGGACCAAAAAATTTTGTTCTGCATATGACGCACGTGCATGCAAGTTCCTTTGGAGGCCGAACGGAGTAAGGTCAAGGATAATCACATCTGCGTACATCAAAGTATGACTTTAATGTAGTGCTATTTTCAGAGGGAAATTAGCCCTAAGCAGCCACTGAAGGCCCTAAGCAAAAAGCATTTTACAATTACTACCAAAACCTTAACACACAGGACGAGATCCCTCCGGCCCGATGGACCCATATCTACATGAAAGCGAATGGGTCCCAATTGACCCTCGTCATGCCGATTTCCTAGACGCTCCCATCACACCCACAGATCTCCACCGGATACTCTGTGAGCTGCCTGTGGGAAACCCTCCAGGCCTTGATGGCCTACTTGTCATCTTCTATTGCACTTTTCTCTCCGGTGTCCAAGACCGATTGTTAACTGTTTTAACTGATTCATCCAGGATATAGACCTCACACCTACCATAGCCCCTGTGCAAATCACCTTTGTCCCCAAGCCAGGCAAGGACTGTAGGAGAGTAGGATCTGCTTCTTATAGTTACCCCCACTTTTTGCTGATGTTTCACTGTTTTCGACATGGACTGGGGTCCTGAATAGCAGGATCCCAGTCAGACTATCTGCTTTCTTCTCTAAACTAATTGCATGTACTTTAGGTACACTCCAGATTGGATTCTGGGGTACCCTTATAAGTCCCTAGTATATGGTATAGTATGTACCCAGGGCATAGGCACACCAGAGGCCTCCCAGGGGCTGCAGCATGCATTATGCCACCCCTGAGAGACCATTCAAAATGACACCACTGGTCTGCTACAGCAGCCTGTGTAAGGTGGTGCATGCACTCCTTACTTAGATATAGGTTCCCTATATCTATCCTTATCACTGCACAAATAAACCGATCAGTCACCCCTATGGCAGGCCTTATCAATCCTGAAGGCAGGGTGCTGGGTATTGTGTGAGAGGGAGCCCATGCATGAGCAGAGACCCTCAGCAGCCTTCGGGAACTATTTTCCGGTATTGTTTGTGATGCAGCCAACCATTTATACTTAAGTGCATTATAACCTTGCGGTAAATGCTAACTTTAAAAAAGCTGCTTAGAAACATGTCATGTTTGGTGTCAAACACCTTGGAATCATACCTCCCTGCCAGTAACTGGCGGGGGAGGTATCATTTCACCCTCCTAGAGGGAGAAATATTACCACATTGGTACACCCGGTACCAGCTTTCTCGAACCTGGGCATCACAAAATGGATGCTGCCAGCCACAGACTAGAGTCTGCTCTCCTGCTGCTGGGCGAATCTAGAGCAGAGGATGGCCTGACAATAGGTTTGCTGTCACTAGGAGGTGGCCTGACAATAGGTTTTCTGTCACAGGGAGGTTTGACCACCTCCCAAACAGGCTTTAGTGTATTGGGGCTGGGTGGGTGCCCTCTGAGTGCTTTGATGTCTTCACTGGGGGCACATTTGGTGTCCCTGTGCATAGTTCAGCTCAAACCAGTTTCAGGAGCCATCCGCTCCTGCTCTGGTACCAAACTGGGCAAAGGACATGGGTGTAGCCACCCCTCTGTACTGACCCTCCCATAGGTGGGTCCCCAGAGTTAGTCACACCCCTTCCTTGGGTATAAAGTAGGAACCCCTGACTACAGGATTTTAGATTTTACCTGGACTAAACTCTGCTACAGAAACCAAGTACTTCGACTATCTGCACGACGCTGGATGATTGAAGAATCTCCCTTGGAGTAAAGGGGTTACTCCCCTGCAAGGCAGGCACCTGAAACTCATCTGACCGGTTTGCATATCCTGAGGACGCCGAAGATTTCTGCAACACAGGCGGTGGGTTCCCGAGGTTGATATGTGCTCTCAGCAATTCTGAGGGCTGTATCCCTCGTGGGGACCGTGCAACCTGAACCCCTGTGCACCGCGTACATTTGTAGCAGCATATGCTTTTTGGCGATCCCGGAGGCTGTGATTTGGGCTACTTGTAGTCCTGTCCCCGAGCAGTAATTCCACTGAAGATTTCCGGCCTACACTCCACGGGTGTTCTGTGGGCTGGTATTCTGTGATTCAGCCTGAGGTCCCTTCGCGATCCCTGGCCGTCGACCTGTGGATCCCTGTGAAGGTAACTAACTTTCTGTGGGCTTTCCTGGTTGCTCCAGATGTGCTCTGACTCTCCATAGCTTGAAGAGTCCCCAGGACCTTGTTGGTCCTCACCGAAGCATCTTTCCTCTGCCCGCGTGGGTTGCAGTTGCCAAGGCTTGTTGGTGTTCAATCTGGACACTGACTCCCGCCGCCAACACTCGACATCCTTCATGGGACAGCTCAACTCCAGACTTTGGTCGTCTTCGACGTCTCCTGGTCCCAGTGTCTGCAGAGTCAAGCTTCACCTCTTTGCACCTGAAACACCCGACATCGGTGGGCTTTAGTCTATCGTGCCTCTGGTCACTGTGAAGTGACCCAGACTCTGTCACCTCTGCTTTCAGGTTCTTCTCATCTCCGATCCAGCCTTGGATCACACCGGACACTTCATCTTCCCGGCAGCAGCACTTCTTCGCATCATGCCATTGAAATCAACAAGCGTTTCCGACACCACTTGACCCCTATGCACCTGGCTCCTCTGGGATAGGTAACCTGGGTACCTCTGTACTCACAAGGGTGCTGGCCTTAGAACCTTCTACGTTCCAAAGGGTTTGCTTGAAGTCCTCTCCGAAGTGTAGATTTAAATTTCCAATCGCGACTTTCCCATAGAGTTGTACGGAGCTCGCGCCTGTGTTCACACACTGCACCCGTCCCCTGTGCCACTACCTTGGGTGGTTCCTTGGCGTCCCAGCGATTCTACGTGCTCTAGGCACTGTCTAATGAAGTCGGGGTTTTTATACCACTTTCCTTAGTATTTGTTTGGTCTCCCCCCTGGAGCCCACTGTGTATTGTACTATTTACTGCCGTTCTAGTGATTTTAATATTGTGTGCTTTGTTCTCTAATCTCATAAAGAGGTTAGTAGAGAGTGTTTAGTAATAAATACATATATTTTATATATATACCTGTGTGGGCTACTCTTTCATTTGCTCGTTCAGGAGGTTATGATCTGGTTAAACAAGCTGCTTTACATTCCTTCAAGACTTAGCCTGAAGGCTGCTCTCCATAGCTACCACTATGATAGATTTCAATAAAGGTTGTCTTTAACCTAATCATCAATAAGGTTTGTTTGGACTGGTGCAAGGTTCCCACTTTAATTAGTGGACAGCATATACCAGGCCAACTTCTCGCAAGGACCATGCTCCTTATCGCTCCATAACCCTCCTAAACTCTGAGGCCAAAATCTTCACAAAGATCTTGTCTAATCGGTTCTAACTGCATACACTTCTAGATCTGGATCAGGTTGAATTCATTTGCCGTCGACAAGTGCACACACATCTGCACAACACAACAGCCCACCTTGCCTCCTTTTGCTTGATGTGGAGAAGGCTTTTGACCGGGTGAGCTGGGATGTCCTCTGAGCTGTCCTTGGCAAAATTGGACTTGCCCGGGCATGATTGCCAAAATTATTGCATCCTATGTAGCCCAGACTGCTTCTATCCGACTTAATGGCCAAGACACAAACCCTATGGCTCACATTAGAGGTACCTGTCGGGGATGTCCATTATTGACCCTCCTCTTTGCCCTTGTAGTCTAACCCTTAGCCATTCTATTCCCCATACTGCTTCCATCACGGATATTCCTTTTGGCCCCCTGTCCCATTAACTGTCTGTTTGCTGACAATCTGCTACTTACGCAACTTGCTACCTCCCTAACTGAAGTAGCCCACTGTCTTAGTTCCTTTAAAGCTGTACTGGGCTTTAAAAATCGACATGACCAAGTCATACGCATGGAACTGCACCATGAACCTGGGCCTCAACTGGACTCCTACACTACACTCATGAACAGAAGCCAATTGGCTGGAATATTGACCATTCATCTTAGAAGACCTTTGTCGCTGCAAGCCATTGCATATCTCTAGGCTGGGCCGCATTAACGTTATAAATATGAACTTTCTTCCCAGGATACTGTACCTTTTCCAAACCTTGCCTATTGCTAGGTCCTCTGATGATATCATGCGCTTACAGCTGGACATACGCACTGTTATTTGGGGGAGTAAACGTCCTAGGCTCCAACTCCTTACCAATGCTTCTTCGAGACAGAGGTGGTTTGGCCTTCCCTAACTTGCTTGAATACTATGTTGCAGCCCATCTTGGACTCCTTTCTGAATGGGTTGTTTACAAAAGTGATAACCACTGGTTTCATATGGATCGTGCAGTTGCGTATCATCCTTTGTAAGACCTGGCCTGGCTCCTCAAGCATGACCAGCCTAGAAGTGTTTGCCAACCAGAAGAGTCCTAGAGATCTGGGACAAACTAGCTCTTAAGAGTTCCAACCCCCTTCCCAACAAACCAACTGCACAAAACCCAGACTTTACTGCAGTTCTTTAGCCCCACACATTCCCTAGCTTTGAGGACCGTGACTGTAAAACCCTGACCAATTGAAAGCTAGATTTTGAAGGTCTCTGGTACCATCTGGGTAAAGTACTGTCAATTGCGCCAATGGGCCCTCCACCCCCTCAACACTCGTGGAGCCACACGGACCTTTACCCCCTTTGAGAAACTTGTTGGGGCTTACAACTAGTCAAAGGGTCTAATATCTAAAACTTACCAAGTCCTTCAGCACTCCACGCCTCCCTGCACCCACTCATACCAAATGCAATGGCATTCAAGCATGTCGGAGGGCTTCTCACAAAAACAATGGAAAATACGATGGCAAGACATACCTTGGACGTACAGAAGTATACCCCAATGAGAGACTGCATATAAAATCATGACACAGTGGTACTTCACCCAATTCTGTCTGCATACCCTCTGCCCCACAGCCTCTGCTGGCGGTGGTGGGTAAAGCCAGGAGACTTCCACTTCATCCGGTGGTCTTGCTCACTTATTACCACTTATTGGAAGGAGATTCTTGGGTATATCAAATGCACTGTAGGATCCCTGTCTCCTCCTACACCACCATCTTGGGTAGACAGCCCCTTACACTCGTGGTTGTCACGGGCCAACTGGCAACTTGATAATCCCATGTTAGGTGCTGCAAAACAGCTTGTTGCACAAGCCTGGTAAAAGCCAACACCCCTCCCTCTCCCACCACCACAAATTAGCTCTCACTGATTTAAGAAAAAAAAAAGAAAACGGTGTCTGGCAACTGTTGCGTGCCTGTATCTTTTGAATTGAACATGCCTGCTTCACCACATCCAAACTTATAGCTCTGCAGCAATTTTTTTTAGAGCGCTCCTCAGCCCCCCTCCCCCTTCACGTCTAAGGCCAGGATCCTGGACCCTCCACCTTCCTGACTTGCGCCTCTGAATCAGTAACACAGACCAGGAACTCCCCAGGAGGCTTCCAAAAAAGAAGAAAAGCAGCCGGGTCATAGACTGCACAACCTGGGCTTGTCAATGGGATAATGATACTGCCCACCTCAAATGACCAGCTGCCCCTTAAACATAAACATATATACTGATTGGATGAGAGGCAATATAATCGAATAACAGGTTACAGAATTTAGCACAGAAAAAAAGGCCATCAACAGTCTTTTTCCGTAGTTTTATTTCAGGTGTGCTTGGTTTGGCTGGTCTAATTGATCACAAACCAAGCACTCCTGAAATAAAACTACGGAAAAGTACTATGTTGATGGCCTTTTTTTCTGTGCTACATTCTGTAACCTGTTCGATTATATTGCCTTCCCAGGAGGCCTTATAACTTTGTGGCTTCCGCAGTTTGTGTTTTATTGTTGTTTTATTACCGGAATACCAAACACTAGACCACACCGGTTAGGTATTTCACACATACTGCAATTAGTTCTATATAATTACATGCCTGTCATAATTACCAATGCACTGAAATACCTTGGTATTATACCTTGGTTCCTGCTCAGAGTATGCTTTTGAAGTAATGTATGTTTTTTTTTTTTTTCTTGAAAAACGTTTCAACAAACAGATTTTAAGTGAAATGGGGTCGAATATTCTCAATTAAAAAAGGACATACAAAAACCCAAACATTGGAATATTGTACCAGAAGACTTTCACCATCTTTTATAGATGAACTACTTTATTCTCTGTAATACCGATCTTTACATTCCTGAGTTCTATAATAACCTTATGTTCTACTCTAGTAGGCTATACCGGCCATTAAAGTACTGCTCCAGCGTTAAACGAAGTGGAGTGCCTTTAATGGCAGGTATAGCCCAGCTACGGTGGGCTATAAGGGTATTGGAACATTCCATCCCTTGAGGGCAGAACACCCCAATTAGTTAAAGATAGTCTTCACAGCTGAGGTCATTGAATTCTCAATCTGCGCCAAAAAGCCTTTGTTTCACAGCTGTTCCTTTGATTGTTCAACACCACCACATGTGCAGGGCCTCCACTTTTATCTGTTAATAATTCACAGCAAGAGCTGTGAAACTGAACTCATCTCCAGTACAATGATGAATGAGTGTAGTGGAATATAGCAAAATAGTGACCTCTCCACATCGTAATGGTTGTATGTAGTATAGTTTAGTCATTAACTTCTCTCTGTGTTGAAAATTGTCTGTTCTAGCACGGATGTATATAGAAGGATGCAGATGAATACTCTTCTCTGCTAAGAAGCTTCCCCAGTATAATGTATATATGAATAAGTTTGCACAGAGAGATTGTGTTCTCTGTGAGATCTCCCAAGATGATGGGGGTTTATAGTGGTGTGTGAAGAGGGAGTAATCTTTCTTCTAAGATCTTTCTTCCGGCTCAATTAAATGCATTATATGGAGTTGGTGCATATGCATGTTCCCTACTAAGGAAATGCAGAGCATATGAATCTATGTTTGTTTCTAAAGCGCTCGAATGCCGAAGCGTCTTGGTGCTGGAGGTGTAATGGCGGTGAAAACGGGGTTCAGCGGCCTATGTGGCTGCGAAGAGCTTAGTTTTGCAGCGTGAATCTTTCTGGATTCACTATGCTGTGCATTATTCCGCGATCTGGTGGTTGGGTCCGGATTTGTAGTCTTTTTTTGTAGCCCAGGTGGGCGTCGCTGGCCCACCATTTGGTGCACCTCTCGTGACGTCGTCGTGCTTCCTGCGGAAGTCCCACCTTTGGGGCGCCATCTTCAGATTCTTTTTTCCGCTGTTGGGTCTGGATCGTCATCGAGAAGCTCCAGAGTTTTAGACGAAGGAAGAAGGAAAATGCGCGAGTTTCGTCGAAGGAGAACCTTTAGAAGACTACAGAGAGAAAGGTATTACAGCCGGGACGACTAAGAAGGAGGGGATCCTCGAATTCTTCGACGCATAGAGGAAAATGCGCACTCAGAGGCTCTGAGCGCAATGGACAAGACACCATTTAAGTTCTGCCCTAACTGCCACCACAAGTACGCGCAGAAGGACCAACATCCGGTCTGCAACCTTTGCCTGCCGTTCGACCACGAGAGCAAGGACTGCAACGCCTGTTCCGCCTTCGCGCCGAAGACTCTCCGGGTGAGAGAACGTCGGAGGAGAGCTAACTTCAGCATGGAAGGCAAGGGTAAGGCCCCGTCACTGTACGATCTGGGCCTATCAACCGACGATGACAACATCGCTGAGGGACCTGATGTCTTCACGGGTCGCAGAGACCGATAAGAAAACGCCTGACTAGGTAAGAGACGCGTCGAGTACAAAACCACCGAAAGGGCCCCGAAAATCGGATGGTGACTCTCGAAAAAATGAGTCAAAGTCCTCGAAGGAAACGCCGGCGCCGAAGATTTCGACGTCCGCCAGTGGTTCAAAGGACAGAAGGCCGAGCGGATCCTTCGAGAAGGACTCCCAGGTGCCGAAGACCGCCGAGAGGCAGAGTTCGTCGAAACAGACCCACGAGGTGGGACGTTCAGCGACGAAAGACAAGACCGCGTCAACGCAAGCTCCGTCGAAGAGACCTGCGGTCGACGCCGAGCACATCTCAAGCATGGAGAAGAAAAAGAGAAGGCTCGAGGCGGAGATGGAGAGCATCCTTCAGAGGAAGAAGGAGTTCGACGCACGAATGAAACAATTCAAAATCCCAACGGTCCCGTCGACGGGGGTCGTGGAGATCGAGGAAGAAGGGGATTTCGACTCCGAAGAGCAGTCGAAGTCCTGAAGAGGAGGAGGAAGGCACCTACTATGAGGGAGAAGGTGATGATGAGGATCAGCAGTCGTTCTACGGCTCGGTGCTGTCGACGAGTCAGGAGCTGGAATGGCAGGACATCGATGCCGAAAATCCTGAAGAGCCCGTGGACTCGTATCCTTCGAGGCCTTCGCCGCCAGACGACATCGGGGCTTACAACATGGTCGTCAAGAGTGCTGCAGCAGCCTTTGGTGTGAAATTGGACGAGGAGAAGCCGAAAGCAGACTTCCTACTCGAAACTCTGCTCCCCATCCAGACGAGGAGCCAGTTCCTCCCCATGCTCCAAAGCGTGATGAACCAAGGGAAGGAGGCGTTTAAGGACCCAGGAACATGCCGGTCCATCACACCTAGAACGGAAAAGAAGTACAAGCACTCCTCACAGGATCCTCCTTACATCAAGGGATCGGTCACGGCAGATTCCATCATTGCTTCCACGGCCAGGAAAAGAGCCAATGTGCCGGCGACCTCGGGGCCACCTCCTGATAAGGAGAGCAGAAGGATGGACCTCACTAGAAGGAAGGTAGAAAAACGCCGCAATGCACTGGCGCATGGCAAACTCAAACGCGCTACTGAACAGGCACCAGTACCAGCACTGGGATGAGATGGGGGGAACTAGTCAAGCATCTCCCAGAAGAGTACCTTCAAAGAGCTTCCCATCTAGTGGAGGAAGGGAAGAATATCGCCAACTCATGCATCACGACTGCATTGGACGGGGCGGAAACTTCGAGCAGACTGATGGCCATAGGGGATCACGGAAAGGAGGCAGGCTTGGCTCAGAATTTCTGGATTCAGCAGGAAGTCCAGAATAACATACTGAACACCCCTTTCAACGGTGAAACGCTGTTCGGGGAAACGGTGGACGAGAAGCTCACCCAGCTGAAAAAGGAAAATGAGACCGCAAGATCCATGGGAGCCCTGCTATTCAGAGGAATGCATAGAGGCACCCCAAATCGGAGACCCTACGGAAGGGGAGGAAGCCAGCAGGGTACGTCGCACCAGACATTCCAGCACGGGCAGCAGGGTGACAGTCAAAGCCAGCAGGGACAGCAGAAGCAGAACTGGCAGTACCAGCCTCGAGGCCAGTCCTTTCAAGGGAGGGGAAACGGACGTGGCCAAAGGAGGAGAGGGGGAGACCAATCCTCATCTAAGTGACTACACACACAAAAGGGCGCTCACCCACAGCATACCCCGAAGGGTGAAGCGCAATGTAAGAACACCAAGGGGGTTACACAAAACAAGCGCCTACGAGCATGCAACACCGGTAGGCGGAAGACTGGGCCTCTACCTTCAACAATGGCAAGAAATGACCTCAGACAAATGGGTTCTCAACGTCATACAGCACGGATACTGCATAGAGTTAGAGAAGAGGCCTCCAAACAAGAAACCAAAGAGATGACAGCGCTCGGTTTAGGAGCTCGCTCAACTCTGGGAGGAGACACTTCAACTACTGAAAAAGAAGTCCATAGAACTAGTGCCACGCAGAGAAAGGAACAAGGGGGTGTACTCAAACTACTTCCTTGTACCAAAGGTGGACGAATCCCTAAGACCCATCCTGGACCTAAGGTTCCTAAACAAATTCATAAAGACGCAAAAAATTTAAATGACATCACTACAAGAAGTGCTACCCCAAATACGAGGCGGAGACTTCATGTCCACCGTGGACCTCAAGGACGCCTACCTGCACATCCCAATGAACAGGCGACACAAAAACCTGCTAAGGTTCAGCATCAACCAGGATCATTATCAGTTTTCAACCCTGGCATTCGGCCTAAAGTCAGCCTCAAGGGTCTTCACAAAATGCCTTGCAGCAGTAGCAGCGTACCTACGAAGGGAAGGGATTCATGTGTACCCTTACCTAGACGACTGGCTAGTCAAAGCAAAAACTCGCGAAAAGTGCGAGGAGCACGCAGAACGGGTGACAAGAACACTAACAAACCTGGGGTTCTCGATACACTGGGGGAAGTCATCGATAGAACCAGAGCAGGTGAAGATCTTCCTGGGGGCGAAGATCAACACCATAGACGGAACGGTGATGCCCAGCGACAGAAGAACAATAGCCCTGCTGAACGAGACGCGTCTCTACCAGACGGGGCGAGTTCTAACAGTGAGAACAGGGAGCAAGATCATGGGGATGATGGCGTCATGCATCCACCTAGTCCCCCAATGTACGGCTTCACATGAGACCATTCCAAGAATGGCTGCAACAGCAATGGTCACAAGCAAACGGAAGTTGGGAGGATCTAGTGGTTGTTACGCACGCAGTGCAAGAGGAGATAACATGGTGGAACAGGGAGAACTTAACTACAGGAAAGACCTTGAAACCACCAAACCCAACTGTGACCATTACCACGGACGCATCACAAATAGGATGGGGAGCACACATGAACAAACTCAGGGTGAGGGGTCTGTGGACTCCGGCAGATGCGGTCAGACACATCAATCACCTGGAATTGAAGACTGTCCTGCTAGCCCTGAAGGCCTTCCAGAAGCAGCTATACAACCAGAAAGTGTTGATACAGACGGACAATACCACTACCATGTTCTATATCAACAAGCAGGGAGGGACACAATCGTTCCCCCTTTCCACTCTGGCACAGGAGATTTGGAGATGGGCCATCCCACTCAAGATAGACCTGCTGGCCATACACCTACCAGGGAAGGACAATGTGGAGGCAGACTGGCTCAGCAGACAGACATCGGCATCCCACGAGTGGGAGCTCAATGGACAGGAAACACAGAGGCTATTCCAAAGGTGGGGAACACCGACAATAGACCTGTTTGCAACACGCCTGAATGCAAAATGCCAAAACTTCGCATCCAGACAACCAGAACAGCAATCGCAAGGGAATGCCCTATGGATAAGTTGGTCAAAGACATTTGCCTACGCTTTTCCACCGATACCGCTGTTACACAGGGTGCTAGACAAGTGCAGGACCAGCAACATGACACTGATCCTAGTGGCACCACAGTGGGCAAGGCAAACTTGGTTCTCTCAAATAGTGGAAATGGCACAAGGCACTCCTCACAAATTCACAAGAAGAAAGGACCTGCTCTCCATGCAGAACAGAGGTCCTGCACCCAGAACCAGAGAGCCTCAGCCTGGCGGCATGGCTCCTGAAGACTAAGTTTGCGCACCTGAACCTACCTCAAAGCACTATGCAAGTGCTGCGGGAGGCAAGGAGACCTACAACACGAAAATGCTATGGGGAGAAATGGAAAAGGTTCACAATATGGTGCAGCAGAAATAACTACTGAATAAAATGACATCAGAGTCGACGGTGCTTAGATATCTCACACACCTACTAAAAAGTAATCTATGCTCATCCTCCCTAAGGGTACACCTGGCGGCAATCGTAGCTTACACACGGGGGGAGAGAGGAGGAAGTCTCTTTACGTCACAGGTAGTAAAGAGATTCTTGGAAGGGGCGAAAAGAATTGCGCCTCCAAAGAGGATGCCGCCGCCGGCATGGAACCTCAACGTGATCCTAACCGAGGAGCCGTTTGAACCCATCCACAAGGCCACGCTGCAAATGCTGACAATGAAAACAGCCTTCCTGGTAGCGATAACCTCGCTGCGCAGAGTGAGCGAGCTGCAACCACTGAGACTGCAAGAGCCCTACATCCAGATACACAAGGATAGGGTGGTTCTAAGAACGGACCCACACTTTATGCCTAAGGTGGTGTCGGCATTCCATATGAACCAGTCAGTTCAGATACCGAGTTTCTTTCAAAACCCCACGACAAGCGCAGAAAGGGCACTGCACACTCTGGACGCTAGAAGGGCAGTGATGCACTACATTGAGAGGACCAAAGAGCACAGGAAGGCCAAGCAGCTCTTAGTCTCCTTTGCAACTAGTTTTCTGGGTAGACGAGTGACAAAAGCCACCATTGCACGATGGATTGCACTGACAATACACTGACAATACAATTCTGCCACAAACAAGCAGGGCCACGAGCCCAGTCCACAAGGAAGAAGGGAGCAACTATTGCCTTTCTGGCAAATACGCCCATTCAGGACATATGCCTGGCGGCAACATGGGCTTCAGTGCACACGTTCACTAAGCACTATTGCGTGGACGTTCAGATGAACAAGGAAGCACAAGTAGGACAGAAGGTGCTTCAACACATATTCAACAGCCAACACTCATCTACCACCCAGCCGCCGCAAAGATAACAAACCGCTACAAAGTCTATGCACAGCATAGTGAATCCAGAAAGATTCACGCTGCAAAACGAATAGTTTCTTACCTGTCGGTGTAGTTTTGCAGCTTGAAGATCTTTCTGGATTCACTAGCGAACCCACCCACCTGCGCCAGGAAGATGAGGATGGAGGAAGAGGTGGAAGGACATGGAAGAACAGAATAATTGGAATACTAAAAGAAATTGGAAAAGGAAAATTAAGAGAGCGCCTAGGGTTAAAAAAAAAAAAAAAAAGAGAAGGGGGGAAAAAAGAACCCGAAGATGGCGCCCCAAAGGTGGGACGATGACGTCACGAGAGGTGCACCAAATGGTGGGACGTCGACGCCCAAAAGACTACGAATCCGGACCCAACCACCAGATCGCGGAATAATGCACAGCATAGTGAATCCAGAAAGATCTTCAAGCTGCAAAACTACACCGACAGGTAAACTATTCATTTTTAGGTATTTTCTGAACATCTGAAGGTTGGATTGGAGCCTCATGGACTGGGGCAGCTTATTTCAAAGTCTGGCCGCACAGTATGTGATCGTCCCTCCCCCCCTCCGGGTGAGAGAACGTCGGAGGAGAGCTAACTTCAGCATGGAAGGCAAGGGTAAGGCCCCGTCACTGTACGATCTGGGCCTATCAACCGACGATGACAACATCGCTGAGGGACCTGATGTCTTCACGGGTCGCAGAGACCGATAAGAAAACGCCTGACTAGGTAAGAGACGCGTCGAGTACAAAACCACCGAAAGGGCCCCGAAAATCGGATGGTGACTCTCGAAAAAATGAGTCAAAGTCCTCGAAGGAAACGCCGGCGCCGAAGATTTCGACGTCCGCCAGTGGTTCAAAGGACAGAAGGCCGAGCGGATCCTTCGAGAAGGACTCCCAGGTGCCGAAGACCGCCGAGAGGCAGAGTTCGTCGAAACAGACCCACGAGGTGGGACGTTCAGCGACGAAAGACAAGACCGCGTCAACGCAAGCTCCGTCGAAGAGACCTGCGGTCGACGCCGAGCACATCTCAAGCATGGAGAAGAAAAAGAGAAGGCTCGAGGCGGAGATGGAGAGCATCCTTCAGAGGAAGAAGGAGTTCGACGCACGAATGAAACAATTCAAAATCCCAACGGTCCCGTCGACGGGGGTCGTGGAGATCGAGGAAGAAGGGGATTTCGACTCCGAAGAGCAGTCGAAGTCCTGAAGAGGAGGAGGAAGGCACCTACTATGAGGGAGAAGGTGATGATGAGGATCAGCAGTCGTTCTACGGCTCGGTGCTGTCGACGAGTCAGGAGCTGGAATGGCAGGACATCGATGCCGAAAATCCTGAAGAGCCCGTGGACTCGTATCCTTCGAGGCCTTCGCCGCCAGACGACATCGGGGCTTACAACATGGTCGTCAAGAGTGCTGCAGCAGCCTTTGGTGTGAAATTGGACGAGGAGAAGCCGAAAGCAGACTTCCTACTCGAAACTCTGCTCCCCATCCAGACGAGGAGCCAGTTCCTCCCCATGCTCCAAAGCGTGATGAACCAAGGGAAGGAGGCGTTTAAGGACCCAGGAACATGCCGGTCCATCACACCTAGAACGGAAAAGAAGTACAAGCACTCCTCACAGGATCCTCCTTACATCAAGGGATCGGTCACGGCAGATTCCATCATTGCTTCCACGGCCAGGAAAAGAGCCAATGTGCCGGCGACCTCGGGGCCACCTCCTGATAAGGAGAGCAGAAGGATGGACCTCACTAGAAGGAAGGTAGAAAAACGCCGCAATGCACTGGCGCATGGCAAACTCAAACGCGCTACTGAACAGGCACCAGTACCAGCACTGGGATGAGATGGGGGGAACTAGTCAAGCATCTCCCAGAAGAGTACCTTCAAAGAGCTTCCCATCTAGTGGAGGAAGGGAAGAATATCGCCAACTCATGCATCACGACTGCATTGGACGGGGCGGAAACTTCGAGCAGACTGATGGCCATAGGGGATCACGGAAAGGAGGCAGGCTTGGCTCAGAATTTCTGGATTCAGCAGGAAGTCCAGAATAACATACTGAACACCCCTTTCAACGGTGAAACGCTGTTCGGGGAAACGGTGGACGAGAAGCTCACCCAGCTGAAAAAGGAAAATGAGACCGCAAGATCCATGGGAGCCCTGCTATTCAGAGGAATGCATAGAGGCACCCCAAATCGGAGACCCTACGGAAGGGGAGGAAGCCAGCAGGGTACGTCGCACCAGACATTCCAGCACGGGCAGCAGGGTGACAGTCAAAGCCAGCAGGGACAGCAGAAGCAGAACTGGCAGTACCAGCCTCGAGGCCAGTCCTTTCAAGGGAGGGGAAACGGACGTGGCCAAAGGAGGAGAGGGGGAGACCAATCCTCATCTAAGTGACTACACACACAAAAGGGCGCTCACCCACAGCATACCCCGAAGGGTGAAGCGCAATGTAAGAACACCAAGGGGGTTACACAAAACAAGCGCCTACGAGCATGCAACACCGGTAGGCGGAAGACTGGGCCTCTACCTTCAACAATGGCAAGAAATGACCTCAGACAAATGGGTTCTCAACGTCATACAGCACGGATACTGCATAGAGTTAGAGAAGAGGCCTCCAAACAAGAAACCAAAGAGATGACAGCGCTCGGTTTAGGAGCTCGCTCAACTCTGGGAGGAGACACTTCAACTACTGAAAAAGAAGTCCATAGAACTAGTGCCACGCAGAGAAAGGAACAAGGGGGTGTACTCAAACTACTTCCTTGTACCAAAGGTGGACGAATCCCTAAGACCCATCCTGGACCTAAGGTTCCTAAACAAATTCATAAAGACGCAAAAAATTTAAATGACATCACTACAAGAAGTGCTACCCCAAATACGAGGCGGAGACTTCATGTCCACCGTGGACCTCAAGGACGCCTACCTGCACATCCCAATGAACAGGCGACACAAAAACCTGCTAAGGTTCAGCATCAACCAGGATCATTATCAGTTTTCAACCCTGGCATTCGGCCTAAAGTCAGCCTCAAGGGTCTTCACAAAATGCCTTGCAGCAGTAGCAGCGTACCTACGAAGGGAAGGGATTCATGTGTACCCTTACCTAGACGACTGGCTAGTCAAAGCAAAAACTCGCGAAAAGTGCGAGGAGCACGCAGAACGGGTGACAAGAACACTAACAAACCTGGGGTTCTCGATACACTGGGGGAAGTCATCGATAGAACCAGAGCAGGTGAAGATCTTCCTGGGGGCGAAGATCAACACCATAGACGGAACGGTGATGCCCAGCGACAGAAGAACAATAGCCCTGCTGAACGAGACGCGTCTCTACCAGACGGGGCGAGTTCTAACAGTGAGAACAGGGAGCAAGATCATGGGGATGATGGCGTCATGCATCCACCTAGTCCCCAATGTACGGCTTCACATGAGACCATTCCAAGAATGGCTGCAACAGCAATGGTCACAAGCAAACGGAAGTTGGGAGGATCTAGTGGTTGTTACGCACGCAGTGCAAGAGGAGATAACATGGTGGAACAGGGAGAACTTAACTACAGGAAAGACCTTGAAACCACCAAACCCAACTGTGACCATTACCACGGACGCATCACAAATAGGATGGGGAGCACACATGAACAAACTCAGGGTGAGGGGTCTGTGGACTCCGGCAGATGCGGTCAGACACATCAATCACCTGGAATTGAAGACTGTCCTGCTAGCCCTGAAGGCCTTCCAGAAGCAGCTATACAACCAGAAAGTGTTGATACAGACGGACAATACCACTACCATGTTCTATATCAACAAGCAGGGAGGGACACAATCGTTCCCCCTTTCCACTCTGGCACAGGAGATTTGGAGATGGGCCATCCCACTCAAGATAGACCTGCTGGCCATACACCTACCAGGGAAGGACAATGTGGAGGCAGACTGGCTCAGCAGACAGACATCGGCATCCCACGAGTGGGAGCTCAATGGACAGGAAACACAGAGGCTATTCCAAAGGTGGGGAACACCGACAATAGACCTGTTTGCAACACGCCTGAATGCAAAATGCCAAAACTTCGCATCCAGACAACCAGAACAGCAATCGCAAGGGAATGCCCTATGGATAAGTTGGTCAAAGACATTTGCCTACGCTTTTCCACCGATACCGCTGTTACACAGGGTGCTAGACAAGTGCAGGACCAGCAACATGACACTGATCCTAGTGGCACCACAGTGGGCAAGGCAAACTTGGTTCTCTCAAATAGTGGAAATGGCACAAGGCACTCCTCACAAATTCACAAGAAGAAAGGACCTGCTCTCCATGCAGAACAGAGGTCCTGCACCCAGAACCAGAGAGCCTCAGCCTGGCGGCATGGCTCCTGAAGACTAAGTTTGCGCACCTGAACCTACCTCAAAGCACTATGCAAGTGCTGCGGGAGGCAAGGAGACCTACAACACGAAAATGCTATGGGGAGAAATGGAAAAGGTTCACAATATGGTGCAGCAGAAATAACTACTGAATAAAATGACATCAGAGTCGACGGTGCTTAGATACCTCACACACCTACTAAAAAGTAATCTATGCTCATCCTCCCTAAGGGTACACCTGGCGGCAATCTTAGCTTACACACGAGGGGAGAGAGGAGGAAGTCTCTTTACGTCACAGGTAGTAAAGAGATTCCTGGAAGGGGCGAAAAGAATTGCGCCACCAAAGAGGATGCCGCCGCCGGCATGGAACCTCAACGTGATCCTAACCGAGGAGCCGTTTGAGCCCATCCACAAGGCCACGCTGCAAATGCTGACAATGAAAACAGCCTTCCTGGTAGCGATAACCTCGCTGCGCAGAGTGAGCGAGCTGCAACCACTGAGACTGCAAGAGCCCTACATCCAGATACACAAGGATAGGGTGGTTCTAAGAACGGACCCACACTTTATGCCTAAGGTGGTGTCGGCATTCCATATGAACCAGTCAGTTCAGATACCGAGTTTCTTTCAAAACCCCACGACAAGCGCAGAAAGGGCACTGCACACTCTGGACGCTAGAAGGGCAGTGATGCACTACATTGAGAGGACCAAAGAGCACAGGAAGGCCAAGCAGCTCTTAGTCTCCTTTGCAACTAGTTTTCTGGGTAGACGAGTGACAAAAGCCACCATTGCACGATGGATTGCACTGACAATACACTGACAATACAATTCTGCCACAAACAAGCAGGGCCACGAGCCCAGTCCACAAGGAAGAAGGGAGCAACTATTGCCTTTCTGGCAAATACGCCCATTCAGGACATATGCCTGGCGGCAACATGGGCTTCAGTGCACACGTTCACTAAGCACTATTGCGTGGACGTTCAGATGAACAAGGAAGCACAAGTAGGACAGAAGGTGCTTCAACACATATTCAACAGCCAACACTCATCTACCACCCAGCCGCCGCAAAGATAACAAACCGCTACAAAGTCTATGCACAGCATAGTGAATCCAGAAAGATTCACGCTGCAAAACGAATAGTTTCTTACCTGTCGGTGTAGTTTTGCAGCTTGAAGATCTTTCTGGATTCACTAGCGAACCCACCCACCTGCGCCAGGAAGATGAGGATGGAGGAAGAGGTGGAAGGACATGGAAGAACAGAATAATTGGAATACTAAAAGAAATTGGAAACGGAAAATTAAGAGAGCGCCTAGGGTTAAAAAAAAAAAAAAAAAAGAGAAGGGGGGAAAAAAGAACCCGAAGATGGCGCCCCAAAGGTGGGACGATGACGTCACGAGAGGTGCACCAAATGGTGGGACGTCGACGCCCAAAAGACTACGAATCCGGACCCAACCACCAGATCGCGGAATAATGCACAGCATAGTGAATCCAGAAAGATCTTCAAGCTGCAAAACTACACCGACAGGTAAACTATTCATTTTTAGGTATTTTCTGAACATCTGAAGGTTGGATTGGAGCCTCATGGACTGGGGCAGCTTATTTCAAAGTCTGGCCGCACAGTATGTGATCCTCAGCAGACCCCCCCCCCCCCCCCCCCATAGATTGCCTTATGCACATATGTAGGCGCTTTGAATTCTATGCGCTGCTTTATGGGCAGCTAATCTACAGCACCACAAGCTATGAACATGTGCTTACAGGCTATGTAATATTTCATTTATGTTTGATAATTGGTTTACAGTATACACAGGCTAGGAATGCTGCATTATAAAGGAAGTTTACGTAGGTGCCATTATTTGAGAAAAGGGTGAGGCGCTTAAGGGAGCGCAGTGCCTACAGCTACTATGGTAAAGTGCTTGCAGTCACTTACCCACTCCAGAGTTTTATGATCGGGAGCAGTTCCAGCTAGACCACTATTGTCATCTCCTAATGTAGCAGATCTGTGCGTTACGGACATTTCTAGAGGAAATGGTCTGAGAAGTGCTGGCAAACATTTACAGCATGACAGTCATATTAAGATGTGCCAGCTCAGTTGTTGTGGTGATGCGCTCCTACAGCACATGCAAACAGTCTTTGGCTTATGTTTTATAGAGTTTTGCACATTTCAAGGTTCGATAAACAAATTGAATAGTCCACACCCTCCTAAGGGGCATACAATTCCTCAGTGGCATGGATGAAGCTTTATATACAAGCTTGCAATTATTTCTTTGCCCATGTTGCCCTAAATGAAAAATATTTTTAGGTGCAAAGTAGAGACACTATATTTTGCACAGTAGTAAAACTGGGAAAATAGATTTACTGGTTATATAATACGCTATTACGTGTTGTGATTTAGGTAGACCACATCGCTTGTTTTCACCGAACCCTGCCATTACATAGAATGTGGATGGTCTTCCTATCTCCAGTGCACGCTTGACAGTGAAATTGTACCCTGGTGGACAGAAGGAATAGAAGTACTGCACAGGCAACATAATAAATACCTGTTAGCGTGCCTTTAAGTTACTTTTCTCTCGCTCCTGTAATTTTAGCTCAGCCAGGCCATTAACTTGAGGGATATGGTATTTAGTTGTGAATATTCTCCGCTCAAGGAAAACCATAAGAGCTTGGTGTGGTGCAGATTTGTTAATGATTAAGGGAATATCGTATCTGTTTTTTCATTCATTGATTAGTGCGGGACACACCTTTTCAATATAGCTGAAGCTTTTCTTATTCTGTTATTTGTAAGTCAGTATTTGACAGTGCTTGAGCTGTTGCCACGCATTGGGACATTCACCTAGAACCTAATTGTAACACATGAATGGGCCAATACTGGATGAGGTAAGCACGCATCTTTGTACGTCAGGATCGTCTGATGCTAACCTGACAGTTGTTCTCCAGTTTCACCAGGGCTATAGTCCAGTTACGAAAGTGGAGATTACTTATTGGAGTCTTTCAGTGCTTAGTAGCAACTACGATCCCGCCAAGTTTCTGTATAGAATGCCACAGATGTACCTGTCCGCTACTGCTTTTGCTTTCATGCCACTAAAAAAACACTGCTCTCTAGACCGCTTCACTGCATTTCTTAAAGCCCAGTACTCCTGCTGCACTGGAGTTGCCATCACCCCGCCCTGCCACTCACCCTGTTCGAAAATCTTATACCTGCCTGCATAGGAAATGGTAGAAATCTATTAATGGGGGGCTACAACTAAAGGGTGTCAAAATTCAGATATAACTTGCTTGCTATTTCACTGCATAATAGCTCCCATTATCAGACTGGGCTTGGTACTTTATTTAAGTAACAATACATGTAAGGTGGTCATAAGTCACAGAACCATTGAGTTTGTTAATAGTTACACTCTGGTAAATGAATTCATTAGGATAATGTATGTGACTGTACAGTGGGCTGCTACAAAATGCAAGCCTTGTGTCTGTTCATATTCACTAAATAAAATATCAATGTTTTCAAGTCAAAAGATACTTTATTTCGGCCTCAAACGACCTTAAAAGCACAGATAAAACATTAAAAAAAATCCCATGTAATTGGTCAGTAAAAAAATTCTTGTATACACAACTGTGAGGACATTCATATTTTTTAAAAAGTATTAAATATACTGATAGGCACTAGGTATCTCAGGCATGAAATGTTTTCATTTTTACCAAGTAACCTCTTGAGCATTTTATTACCAACTTTATTCGGAATTCTACCAGTTTTAAATCTGTAATACAGTACTTAGAGTTTTTAGGATTGTATCTGTGCTTTTAGACTGCATGTTAGCATTCCCATGATGACCAACTGTAAACTAGAAATCATGAATACCTTTTCCCCCCCCCCCCTTATTCCACTGATATTCTAGGGAATGGTTTTCCTACTTGTGATAGTGATGAAGATGATCGTATATCACACGCAAGTTCAAGTGATTGGACTCCACGACCTCGGATAGGTATGTTTCTGATAGTCTTTAACACTTGTAAACCAATATACCGCAACAAATAAAAGCAACTTAAGACTGTATTATCAGTGACCGAGATATAAGTAGTTAATATGATTACAGTAGTTTTGCATGAATGAAAATGTGGCTTTAAATCGGGTGCTGTGAATATAACGCTACATAGATGAAGCTGCCGACGCTGATGGGCAATGTTTGTGATGCAAAAACCTTTTCTATTTCAGGTAGAATGTCTGTCCCTCTTAAAACCATTTTATTTTGTAAGTACTCCTATTTTGTTTTTGGTTTAATATTTTAGCTTCACACTGCTGATTAGCTTATTCCAGGCTCTTTGCTTTCCGAATATACAGTGGTATTGGTGCCAAGAAGACTGAAATGTGGAGTACATTGTTTTTTCACTAAAGAGCTTTGCATTAGAGGAATCTCTTGTATCGGGCATTTTTTTGGATAAAATTATTTTATTGGAATTTGTCGTATCAGAACAGACAATCTAAGCAAACAAACATCAGCGCCTACTAATGTTCCAACATGGTTGTATCAACCCATCTAAATGTCCTTTGAATTGCTGCTCATGCTTCATCCCTCCATCTCAATGAAAAGAAAACCACATTACTTTATCATCTTCCCTTCATCTTTTTGTGGGGAACCTTTGGCCTTGTAAACTGGTGGCTCTGACTTTCATTCATCAAGTCATGTATTTCATTTGGCTACGCTTGAAGCATCTGGTTTCTTCTAATTTTAGCGATCTCCCATTTCACCAAAACCCCTGGAATGCTTTTATGTACGTGTTTAGCCAAAGGCTGTTTAAAATATTGAGCAAGACTGATCTGTTTACATTCCAGAATCTCCTGATGATTTTACAGGCAAGAGCTCCTAGATGTAGTGATTTCACTGGAAGTCATCAAGGTGGGGGGGGGGGGCCTGCAGGACTGCATCTTAAAAGTGGACAGGTCTGACTCCCAGACATGTCCGAGATCATAAAATGTATTGCATGGATGTATAACTAGTGACTTCCTTACTCGGGAGCTTCTCTTCCCTCCCTCTCGGGTGGTTATGTTAAGCTTTTGTCTTCAGAGAATTGAAGACTGGCATTTGTTTGTTTCGGACAAGTAAAGGGCGTGGCCGTGCCCCAAATGTAAAAATTTATAAAATTGCATCCAGGATAGTTCATATTTTTCCTGGAAATTGGGGAAATAGTTCATAGTCTTGTAAGAAACTAAAACCGTTAATCTGGGTTTGCCGGAAGTATCCCAGCCTTTAATTCCAGATGTGGCGGCTACTTGGAAGTTGTGTGTACCCACAAAGGGGGTTCTTTGGCCAGACTCTCTCTCTCTGCTATTTCAGCAGTGTCATAGAATCTTTCCAGACCTTGAATACGGTCTTGGTTGCCAGCGGCGTGCCAGCGAGTAACACCCTTCATAGAGAAAACGCTGCAGTGATATTTCTCTCTGGGCCAATAGCTCTGTTTTATAGCCTGTGTCGGAGCTGAATAATTATGATCTGAAAGGACTTGTAGTGATCGATTCCTTACCTTAAAATTACCCCCAGGTGTCAGACTGGATCCGGAAAGTTTCCGTCAGCAGTACCCCTGCGCGTCGGTAGATGTCGTCCTGCGGCTCTGCATGTGTTGGCGTCGTCTGCGCCGATATGTCGTCGCTGGAGCTACTTAGATGCACCCCCATGCGCTGACGTCAGCTCTTTATTTTTCCGCGCCAGCAAGCGCAGATCCGGGAAGAGCAAGTACCCCCAGTCACTTTTTTCGAGGCCTTTTGTCTCAATTTCTTCGAGTAGATTGACTCCTGGTGTCGTAGGGATGCCCGACTTTAAGAACTGTGGGGACTATCACCGAATGATGTCGGCAATGGACCCGTACCGCGTGTGTCTCCTGCCTTAGGCGCGACCACGACTCCAAGTCGTGCCCCGACTGCCGGGCCATGGCACTGAAGACTTTGTGGGAGCGGTCCCGAAAGTTGCTGGAAGTCCTACAGTCAGGTCCGCGCCGCTCAAGGTTTCGGTCCCGTGGGAGGTCGAGGGACCGGTTGCGGAGCTGTCACCCTTGTTCCTCTGGATCGAAGTCTTCACACTCTGGGTCAGGTAAGTAGAAACATTCCAAAAAAGTCGAAGCGCTGTCGCTCTTCGACTTCTCCTCGCCCGTCTCGGCTGAGGGTGCGGGTGGTGCCACCCCCGCAGCTCTGACAGAGCTGGCGACGTCACCGCCGGCCTACCCACCTTTTCCGGGTCCATTGGCAATGCCTGCTCAGGTGCAAGAGTTTCTTGCTACCATGGCCCGACTCTTTGGGCCGTCTGGCCCCGCCGGTGCGCCTCCGGGCCCGACTGGGGGGCCTGTCCTTCCATCGCTGGCGGCTCCGGTGTTGCTGGCGCCACAGGACACCTCCGGGATCTGACCTCAGTCGGCGCCAATTGACCTTGTAACACCTCCACCGACCCCCACCGCCGACGTTGCCCATTCCTCGGGGCAACGTCTTCCCCAGTTTCAGCCCTAAACAGGACACTGTGCCGGATCGGCACCGATCTAGACACCGATGGGGCAATTTTTCTCCTATGTCCGTCCTCCTTATTTTCAGCCTGTTTCGCAGACTTCGGAGGAAGGGGAGGACTAGGAGGGGTCTGAGGACCCGCTCACACAGCAGGGTGATTATGATCTGGACTGGGCAGAGGATTTGGGGGATGCCAGTGGTCTTGACACCTCATCTGACCTTGGCATGCTGTCTCCTCATACCGTGGCTAAGGAGGAGGGAGCCAGTTACGCAGTGGTAGTACGTAGGGCAGCCGAGGCCCTCCACCTCGAACTCGCTACGGTGGCTGTCGGGACTAACCTCCTCACTGAAGTGCTTCAACCGGCGGCCACCTCTTTGGAGCCCTTGTTGCCTTTTTTTTTTTTTTTTTTTTTTTTTTCCCCCCCAGAACCAATTTTATTTGGTTTTTCATTGGATAGATGGTTGAAAGCCCTACAATGACCTGTACAAGGAAATGACCTAAAATCCCAGTAAGTCCAACATTTTGACCAGAATCAAACACCTGCCCAACATGCAGGGGGTGAAACTCAAACCTGATGCAGACAATTCGAGATCTTATACAGGATTTTCAAAACAATATACATTAGAAAGGAAGGCTCCATTCAGGGGTCGGTGGTGGGGGGGGGGGGGGGGGGTTAAAGCTCAATTTCTCGATAGGACACCCAGCGGGGTCCAGATTTTCCTATGTTTAGCAGGGCAACCTCGGGCAAGGAACACTGCCTTTCGGCCCCCATGCATCTGTCCATTTCGGTCTTCCATTTACCCAAAGTTATGGGAGAAGTCCCTTTCCACAATTGTGCAATGTCGCGCTTGGCGATAGTGAGGGCTAAAAACAGTAAATGTTGCTTACACACGTTTTCCCCCCTATATTATCCATGCTATGTATGAGGAAGAGTCTGGGGTCCATCAGGATTTCCCATGCGAGCACCTCCTAGAGGCAGGACCTAATTCTGCGCCAAAAAGGCTGCAATACTGTGCAGCCCCAAACTGTATGCAGAAAGTCCCCTTGTTTCGCTCACACCGCAGACATGCGGGTGATGGAATCCCTCCCCTCCGCCAGAGTCAAGTCTGCGTATAATAAGCCCTGCGTAGGCATTTAAACTGTATCAGGCGGTATCTAGTAGAGACCGCCGCACCCCGCTTACTGGCGATGGCTTCGGCCCAGTTATCAGTTAAGTCAGGGATGTCGGTCTGCCGTGTCTTGTCGAGCATTGTCTGTGTGTGTGGGTCGTTGGGGTCTGATAGATCGGTCTAATCTTGTGAAGGCCTAAATCCCCCATTAACAAACGGGCTTCCACTGGACGAAATTCCAGAAGGGTCTGAAGGGAGCGGACCAGGGGGTGAGCGGGTGGCGGAGACAGATATTTGTAGAATTGTTTTGTGGAGGTTGTTCTCAGTTTGCAATTATTGATAGGATTTCAGGGTGGTACCCCGCATCACATCCCCAAGGGTCGACATCCCCACCAGGTCCCAACCCCGGAACTCATCTAAAGTGGCCTCATGACGGAGGTATGTTCCCTGCCATAGTGGGGTATCCCGATAAAGTTTACCGTGCCATCCCATCTGTCGGACTGGTGCCCCCCTGAGCAGTATTACTACTTTACCTGCAGGTGGCATAAAGTCTAGGCGTGCTGAGCTATACAGTAGGTGTAGGAGAGAGGTCTGCTCCATTGCCGCGTGCTCAATCGCATACGCTGGGTTGGTTGGGGAGTTATACCACCATTCGTTGACCATGAGCAAGTGTGATGCTGCGTAATATGAATAAATGTCTGCTGCCGCGATCCCTCCGCTATGGTGATTGCACAGAGCGACTCTAATCACCCCACCGTTCCAGAGAAATGCATTTTGTATGGCGTTAACCTGCGCAAACCATTAGCGCGGGATGTGGTAAGGGAAATTCTGGAGACGGTACAGGTTCCGAGGTAGCTATACCATCTTGAAGATGGGCGAGCGCCCACAAAGGGACCAGGGAAGAGAAGACCACATCGCAGCTTCGCTGTTGAGGCTGGCCAAAAGTGGAGTGATATTATGGGCTCAGGAGACCTTGGGGCATGATGACACGAAAATACCAAGGTATTTAACGGCCACTGTGGCGCGGGAAAGCTGCGAAGCCCAAGCATCTCTCCCCTGATGACCGCATACTGGATACAGTATGGACTCTGCAGGGTTTGCGTGCAAGCCTGCAGCGCCCCAGAACACCCCCAGGATCCCCAAGATGCGAGGCCCGAGAACCACGGGTCTGTAATGAAGAAGAGGACATCGTCCGCATATAGCGCGATACGGTCTGATTGCGACCATTCGAAACTTCGAAGGACTGGGTCACCACCAACCCATGCCGCCAAAGGTTCAACCGCGAGGGCAAAGAATAATGGTGACAGGGAGCAGCCCCGACCAGCGCCCCTCCGGACAGGGAAGGGGAACGAGCAGTGCCTGGCCATCCGCACCAACGCTGTCAAGTCTGTATACAATAGACCAGAGGTCTTAAAACTTTTGTAGGTTGAGCCCCCCTGTTGAATTTTTTTTTTAGATGTTGGCCCCCCCCCCCCACCACCTGATAGAAAGTTCTGGAATCTGGTACACTACATAATCTACTGCCACGCGCATATCGCGGGCCATATCCGGCAAATAATGTTAAACACAATAAGAGTGTTTAGCAAACTGCAGGTTTGTGAATGGGTGTGGAGGAATGACAGAGGCTTATTACACAGCTCAAAAAAACTATATTCCAAGATAAAATGTGCGCAAATTCTTTTTACTAGGATGCTTTGTTTTATACAGGACATAGATTAATAATAACACCACCAACATAAATGTGACGGGTGTGCTGGTTTTTATCCACATAAACTGTCAATCTCTGGATTGATTTTTTTTGTTTTGCTACTGCCATCCACAGGTTGTGCTCCATATCCAGTCTTGAACGGCACTTAGTCTTTTAATACCACAAGTGCTGAGAACCCAATCTCACATAAATAGGACAAGCTGAAAGGGAAGAGAGTTTTGATAGCAGTTTCTCTCAAAGCTGAATACTCTGCAGACATTTTCAGCCAAAACCGTGACTGTAAGGGAGACCGTGTTATCAGATTTTTCGAGCACTCCCTAGCTCCGAGTTGGTACACGAGAAACAATTCTTCTCTAGAAACCATTAACAAATGTTTTAGACGGCATTATAATGGGATAATTGCCCACCAACCAGTTAAAGATCTGAAGAGAAAGGTGAAAGTCCACAGAGAGGGCGCTGAAAGAACACCTAATTGAGAATTCCTTAGTGGTACGATAAGTTGCTTACCTGAAGCAGTGGGGGTTTAGGACCCGTCAGGCTTATGTTTAAAAAAAAAAAAATAGAACTGATAATAAATTAATGATGTTGCCTATTTTATTTCAGAGCAATATCGTCTGACAGACTTAGTGGTGGCAGGGACATGTTAAGGAGTTTGAGTGCCCTGGGCCAGTACTATTTTGGGGGCCCCTGTTCAGAACAGCTTTGAGATTAAATGATTCACTTTCAGCTCTGCCATACCCTCTTTAGCCAGGCTACTAACGGTGCATAGGCGCTATTGTCGAAATTCTAAGTGTTTACATCTAATATTCAGAGATAGTGATGTGTGTTTACACTGTTGTAAGAAAGCAGCAGCCCACTAATTTTACAACGAATAATATTTGAGATATCCTCCAATTTCTCATATGCGAGGACCTGTTTTGATCTACAATAAACTTTTTTTATGGTTGTTGCATGAAACAAAAACATTTCTCTGCAAATAGTAATAATCTCTCACATCAATCACATTTAAAAGAATGAAACTAAACCGTATTTACAAGAATCTGTTTAGGAATTATTCCAGGCCATCAGGGCAAAAACAGAGCTGCCTCTATCAAGGAACCCCCTGAAAGGCTGGATTGCAGTGCAAGTAAATTTGTCCTTTTGCAATTTAGGAAGAAAACCTTGATGGGGCGCGACATGCCCATAATTGTATACAGGGGCGCAACTAGACCTGAACTTCGGGGGAGAGGGGGGGCTAACCCTCCCATCCAGGGCTGGCCATAGCACTGGTCGCACACAGTGCAACGGTTTGTTTTGGCGCCCCCTCCCTCATTTCCTGCTTCTCCATGAATTTTCTCACTACCGCTCACCAACAATGCACCCCATCTCGCTATAGCACCTTTCTGGCAAACATTTCATTTTTTTATAGCGCTGCTCATAGTTTACCCACACTCAGTTCTTTGATCTGGATGGTACATGTTCTTTGTAGCAGGCACATTAAACCTCTGCGCTGTGTGGGTTGGCATAAGTACCCATGTGAGTGCAGGGTGAGCCATGCAACAGTGTGAGAGTAGGGTAAGAGGAGCGAGTGCAGGGTGAGTGAGGTGACCATATGAATTTGGGTATGAATGTAAGTGCAGAGTGGGACAAATGAATGTATGGTTGGTGATGGTCTTATTTGAGTGAGTTTACACATTGAGCAGTAAGGGGGACATGTGAGTGAAGTGTTGCATGAGTGCAGGGTGAGTAGTGTACTTGTGTGACTGCAGGGTGAAAAGCACAAGTGCATTGTGAGTGCAGAGTGATTACTGAGTTCAGGGTGAGGAGTGATCGGTGTGAGTGCATGGTGATCGGTGTGAGTGCATGGTGATCGGTGTGAGTGCATGGTGATCGGTGTGAGTGCATGGTGATCGGTGTGAGTGCATGGTGATCGGTGTGAGTGCATGGTGATCGGTGTGAGTGCATGGTGATCGGTGTGAGTGCATGGTGATCGGTGTGAGTGCATGGTGATCGGTGTGAGTGCAGGGTGAGCATGAAAGTGAAGGGCGAGAATGAGGACTGAGTTGTCTGAATGCATGGTGCATTCCCAGACACTTGAAGTAACTCCGCAGCGTATTGACGGCAGCGTAGGGTTTCAGATATGTTGAACTATTGCTATTATGGCATTACCAGGGATCAGGGTGGAGGAAATAAATGTGCTGATCTTGCAACAAACTTTTTCAGTTTTATGATTAGGGTTGCCAGCTCATTATTTTGATGTTCCATGCAGTACAAAAAATAAACGGTCACCTAAAGCTGTATTGTCAGCACTTGTCTGTGCATGCCTTGAACATCAAATATAAATAGTAGCACATTTAATTGTGTTCTATAGCTGCCTGAATTGTCCATGACTGATAATAAAATGGAACAAAGACAGAAAAGTTACATTTCAAATGTGTATATATACTTATTTATTTATATGCATATTTAGTGTCAAGTCCAGCAATTTGCAGGCTGTTTAAAAAACACATGGCTGGCTGGCATTTTTCTGTTGGTAACTTGAAGCCCTGTGGGCGTTGTGGCGCCTGCCTGTGTAAATTTAAAAGAAACTTTGTCTCCTTTCTGCTACGAGCTAACCCTCCCAGGACTGGGTTAAATTTGTAGAGCTGAAATGCTTCAGCTGCAGTGGGAGGCAAGATGTCTCCTCTGATAGGAAATCAAACGCGAAGGATTTGCTTTCGGTTTAAGCAGAGGAGACACTGCCTCCGACTGCAGCCCAAGTATTTCAGCGCTACTAATTAACCCCCTCCTGGGAAGGTTAACTGTTAGCTCTTTACAGGACAAAAGCGTTACAGGACAAACGCGCAAGTTGTGCCTCATCTATTTCCCCTCCCTCCCCCCTCCAACCCTCTGTTACCTGAGCTCGCCAATTAAGAATTGCCATTTGAAATGGGTAAAGACTTGCGAGGCCTCGGGACAGTAAAGGTCCAACAAAGGTAAAAGCTTAGCTGGAGTGCCCCACAGATTGAAGAACTCTGCAATAGACTTAGAATTGCGGTCTGAACTTGATGGCCTCCAGCAACCGAAAAAGGTACACCCAACTAAGGGAGTCAAAAGCTTTATATCGGCCAAGAGCATTGCAGCTTGTCGGCCCAATGCCGGAGCGGCTGCTAAGGCGTTGTGTACCCTGCGGATATTATGACAAGTTGCTCTCTGGGGCACAAACCACGACCGGTCGGGGTGAATCAGATCTAAGACGCATGCACTTGGCAAGGACACCCAATAGCCCAGGCTCAAAATTGAGGGAAATGGGACTGTAGGAGGAGGGGTCCTCAGGAGGGCACCCAGGCATGAGGAAAAGAACAATGTCCGCATGTCGCTAGTCTTGGGGCAATATGGAGGCGTCCACGGCCTCTTGGATTGCAGCCATAAGGTGGGGGCCTAACAGATGTATGTTCGGCCGTAGGAATTCCATGGGGAATCCGTTGGGACAAGGGGCCCGTCCGGGGTGGAGTGCATTGAGGGTCCCTGTCAGCTGGTCTAATGTAATGAGGGCCTCCAGGTGGTCACGCAGGTAATCTGGGAGTTTCCGTGGCGGGATGTCTCGTACGAATTCCGCGATTAGTGCGGCCAAGATCTGCTTGTGCCAAGCATATAGGTTTGTAAAGTGGCGCACAAATTCCCTAGCTACACCCGCCGGTGATGTGTGTGTGTGTGTGTGTGTGTGTATATAAGGACCCGTCAGCGCCGCGGAAAGTACGAACCGTCACTGGGGATTTATCCGCCTGACAGTCGATGGAGCATTCTACTCAAATTGTCTCCCTATTGGTATACCCGATGTTGCGATGCCTCCCATATTTATTTGGCCTCACTCATTAGATATTGCTGCAGTTCCTGCTGCACCAGTATCAGATTTCGCCGGATGTCGGGGCTATGGTCCCTATTGAGCTGCGCTGCTAGGGCCACCTGGCGCAACTCTCAAGCCACCAATTGCTCCCGCTGTGAACGTTTTTCCTTGGTGCGATAACTTATCTCTGCACCTCGGACAGTAGGCTTTAAGGCTTTCCACAATATGCATCGAGACGGGGTGGAGGGGCAGTTGGAATCCAAATACTCTGAGATAGCTGTGGGAAGCCTATCCTGATACTCCGGGCAACGGAGTTGCCAGGGGGACATGTGCCAGCGAAAGGAAGGTTTGCGGGAACTCGTGTGAAATCGTAGGGCGACCGGGGAATGGTCAGAGTCCACGGGGGTGGTGTTACTTGCGAGAAGCGGTGGATGAAAATGCGGGGAACTAAGAAGTAATCTAGTCTGGATTGCTACCCATGGACCGTAGATGGGTATGTGTAGCCCTGTTCGGAAGGGTGATATTCCTGCCAAATATCCGCCCAGCCCAAGGTGGAGGCCAGGGAGCTCAACTTAGTGGGACTTAGTGCTGATTGAGGGGCTGAATTACGCTGTCGATCTAGTGGCCCCATCGTGTCGTTCCAGTCGCCCCCTAGTAGTATTGGGCCCTCCTGGAGGTCCCCCCCAGACACCTGTAATCCTGTCTATGAAACCCGTTCCCAGCAGGGGGGGGCATATATGCTGCCAATAGTGACCCCTTGCTGCCTTTTATTGACGCACTTTCTGATGTCCTTTTGGGCATTTGGTCCAGGCCCAACACGGGGGCTCCTGTGGACAGGAACATGGCCCTTCGCCCGGCTCCGGGTGACCCCCTTCTTTCTCTCCCAACACCCCACTCCCGAGAACTTGGTTGTCCAAGCCTCTGCTTCCCAGAGCGCGTTCCCTTCGGATAGGGAATCCAAGAAGCTGGAACTGCTTGACAAGAAGCTGTTTTCATCTGCCAGCTTAGGGCTGCTGTCGGTGAACACCGCATGCCTCTTGGGCCGTTATTCCCACTCTCTGTGGGATACGTTTGTGCAGGTGCTGCCCAACTGTCTGGAGGAGGCACGGACAGTACTCTCCCAAGCTATAGCAGCTGGTAGAGACGCAGCAAAGTTCACAATTTGTTGTGGGCTTGATACTGCCGATTCGCTAGGCAGGGCGATTTCCACGGCGGTGGCGCTTCAGCACCAAACCTGGCTGAGAACAACTGGCTTCTCGGATGTCCAGAACACCTTGATGGACATGCTCTTTGATGGCATTCGCCTTTTTGGCAATAAGGTGGATAGTGCGTTGGAGCGGTTTGAGGACTCAAGAGCTACAGCCAAGTCCTTGGGCCTGTCGGCCACTCGCCCAACTCCGCCTTCCACTTTTTGCTCCTTTTGCGGCCACGGAAGGTGTCCCCCAACAAGTTTGTTCCAGAGCCATTGGCCTGCGCACCATCATTCTCAGCGTGGACGTGGGAACTGTCGAGGCGGTTCTGGGGGCCAGTGGGCGGGTCAGTCCACCTCCACCCCCGCAGCATCCACTGCAAAGCCTTCCTAGTCTGACCTTTCAGGCCCATCAAACTCCAGTGGGCGACAGAATTTGCCATCATCTTCCCCACTGGCGCAACATCACATCGGACAACTGGGTGCTGCAAATTGTCCCAACGGGCTACTACCGCCCCTTCGAGACTCCCCCTCCAGCCGTGCCACCTCAATACCACTGCGTGTCGGGGGACCATCTTGCGCTTCTTAAGCAGGCAGTCATGGCCCTCTTGGCCAAGGGGGCCATTGAGTGCGTTCCTGGGCCCGAAGTAGGTCGTGGTTATTGCCACTACTTTCTGGTTCCCAAGAAGGACCAGGGTCTGTGTCCTATCTTAGACCTTCGGAACGTCAATTGCTTCCTCCGGAAGAAGTTCAAGATGCTCACACTTGCTCAGGTCATGTCTGCCCTAGACCCGCAAGATTGGATAGTAGCATTGGACATGCAGGACGCTTACTTTCATATTCCCATCCTGCCAGTCCACCGGCGTTACCTGCGGTTCACGGTAGGCCACGAGCACTTTTAGTTTACCGTGCTCCCTTTTGGCCTTACCAGAGCCACTTGAGTGTTCACTAAAGTAATGGCGGTGGTCGCAGCTAATCTGCGCAGATCAGGGGTCCCAGTCTTCCCCTATCTCGACGACTTTTGTTGAAGGTGGGCTTGCCCCAGGCAGCTTCTGCATTTGCTGGGGTTCTCCAACATGCCGAAGTCACACCTGATTCCCTCTCAGAAGCTCCTCTTCATCGGAGCGGTACTGGATCCGTTGCAGTTTCGGGTTTATCCTCCCGAGCAGCGAGTCCGGGATATTCAGGCTATGATTCCGATCTTTCAGCCTTTATCCCGGGTTTCGGTCAGGATGACCCTCCGGCTACTGGGCCTGATGGCCTCCTGCATCCTGTTAGTGGATCATGCCAGATGGCATATGCAGGCTCTGCAGTGGGACCTGAAGTTCCAGTGGGCACAGCATCAGGGCAACCTGTCCGATCACGTCCAGATCTCAGAGGGCACTGCACAACAATTGCAGTGGTGGCTCACGAATCGCGATTGGGTCAATGGCAGATCCCTCTCCCTTTCCCCAACCGGAACATAAAGTGGTGACGGATGAGTCCCTTCTGGGATGGGGTGGCCACATGGGAGAGGCGGAGATCAGAGGACTCTGGGCTCCGGCGGAGTCCCGGCTCCATATCAACCTTCTGGAGCTTCGGGCGATCCGACTTGCACTGAAAGCATTCCTTCCCTCTGGCAGGGGGAGAGCCATGCAGGTGTTCATGGACAACACCACCGCCATGTGGTACTGCAACAAACTGGGCAGGGTGGGGTTGTGGAGCCTATGTCAGGAGGCTCTGTCTCTGGACATGGCTGGAACATCAGGGCATTTTCCTGGTGGTTCAACACCTGGCAGGTTCTCTGAGCGGCAGGGCAAATGACCGCCGCCGGTGCATGATGGATCACAAATGGTGTCTGAACTCGGACGTGGCGCAAGGTCTCTTTTAGCAGTGGGGAGAGCCTTGGTTAGATCTATTCGCCATAAAGGAGAACGCGCAATGTCATCAGTTCTGCGCGTTGGAATTTCCAAGGCCCCACTTGCTAAGCAACGCTTTTCGTCGCGAGTGGAGTTGTGGTCTACTATACGCCTTTCCGCCTATACCACTTCTACCCAGAGTGCTGAAGATCAAGCGTGACCGGGCCCAAGTCAATCTTGTGGCTTAGGACTGGGCTCGAAGAGTATGGTATCCCGAGCTACTCAGCATGGCTATCGATTCCCCCCCGATCCGACTGCCTCTTTGGGAGGATCTTCTGACACAGCAACAGGGGATGGTCTTCCACCCGAACCTGTCCAGCCTCCACCTCCTTGCGTGGAGATTGAGTGGTGGCCGTTTACGTCTTTTGACCTGCCTCCCGAAGTTTGTGATGTAATCTTGGCAGCCAGACGTCCCTCCACTAAGACAGTATACGCCTGCAGGTGCAATAAGTTTGTGGCATGGTGCACAGCAAAGGCTGTGGATCCCCTTTCTGCCCCTCTTTCAGAGGTCCTTCTATTCCTTCTTTCTTTGGCCCAGCATGGCTCTGCTCTGGGCACTATCAAGGGCTATCTCTTGGCCATTTCAGCCTTTTTACGGCTTCCAGATCAGCCTTCCCTTTTCAAGTCCTCTGTTGTAAATGGATTTTTAAAAGGCATTACTCATCTTTTCCCTTCTGTTCCTTTCATAATGCCTCAGTGGGACTTTAACCTGGTTCAGATATATCTGATGTGGGCTCCCTTTGAGCCACTTCACAACTGTCCTCTTCGTCTTCTCACTTTAAAGACCGCTTTCCTGGTGGCCATCACTTCTGCCAGAAGAGTGAGTGAGCTCCAGGCTCTTATTTCTAAACCTCCTTTTCTCTCTGTCCATCCGGACAAAGTGGTTCTAAGGACTCGTCCATCTTTTCTGCCGAAGGTTGTCACTGCCTTTCACATCGGGCAGACCATCACTTTCCCCACCTTCTTTCTGCCTCTGCATCCCTCAAAAGAGGAAGAGCAGCTCCACCGTCTGGACCCAAAACATGTGCTCTCATTCTACTTAACAGTTCCGGGTGGATGACTAGCTCTTTGTTGGTTATGTGGGCACCAAGAAAGGTTGGGCCTTGCACAAGCGGACCATCTCTCGGTGGGTCGTTCTGTGCATAAAGGCTTGTTTTTCTTTGGCTAAAAAGGAGCCTCCGATGGTGCTGCGTGCCCATTCCACCAGGGCGACGGCGGCCACTACTGCTTTGGGACTGGGAGTTCCCTTGCATGACATCTGTCAGGCAGCTATGTGGGCCTCGCTGCACAAGTTTACCAAGCACTACTGCCTGGACAGCCAAGTCAGGAGAGACTGCTTCTTTGGCTGTTCTGTTCTCCAGGACTCGATTGTGTGAAGAGCCGTATAGCAATGTGGACAGTTTAAGGGGGACATAAGCAATCATACCGATGGGAGTACTGCTCTGTGTTCACATCGGAGACCGACCGGCATGTACCAAAGTGTGTTCTGGCTGATTGTTTAAATTTATTTTTAATAGATGCACTAAGGCTGTATTAGTAACTGCACATTGTACCCATCCTTTCTCTGTACCTGGCTGTAGTTGCATGCTGTTGTCGCAGTTCACTTGAATGCATCTTTGTTGTCAATTTCCAAAATGCCAAATTACCTTGGACCACGAAGGCCAAACAAAAGGACTGCCTTATGTCGCTGTGGCCAGTTTGCACCTCATAGCAGAATGCAACATTTCCTCAATGTTAAAAAGAAGCGTATAACACACACTACCTGTGCTACATGGAATTTTGAAGCCATTTAGTTCCACTGCATGTTCTTGTAAACTAAATCGCAAAGCTGGCATGACTCTTTAAATTTCAGATAGTATGAATGCTTCTTGTGCTCACTTTGTATATTTTGAAGTCGGGGCATTCAGGTGCTGCTAGGTAAATGTGTGGATATTGGGTGGGACACCTCTGCATTAAGTGTCTCTGTCCAACATACAGGGGTGCAACGCATACCCCAACAGTGTATGCAGTGTGACACTATCCTTCTGTATATAAATCACCTCTTTACTAGAATCTGCTTGTAGCTACGCTGTTTTAGGAACTAAAGCGACTACACTCTCCACAGGTGGCTTCCTCGTGAGTGACCCAGTGGCAGCTCCTCCTCATAGGTGAAGGAGCGTCACCCCACTGCTTGAACTGCAAGCTGAATACAAAAAAAAGGAAATGATGCTCGTTATCACTTTGTTTACTGTATTCGGCTAGCAGCTGAAGCCAGGGAGGCAGGGCTGGGCTCCCTGCGTCACAGGGGAAGGAGTGGTGGCAGCACCTAAAGTGCTGATGGTTTGACTGGCCATCTTGGGCCGGACAAAGCATCATGTGCACTCCATGTTCTCCGTGCAGGCTGTATTGCAACCTGTGTGGAGAACATGCACAGCGTGCCAGCCCCTGTCTGAGCTCCGAACCACGGCGCTCAGACCAATCACAACGCTGCTAAGGCAGTGTTGTGATTGGGCAAGGGACTTCTGGGTGGTTGTGTGCTTACCGCAGAAGGATGGAAGAAGACGAGGCGGCGGTCGGCAGTATAGCCAAGTGCTTTTTTTCAGATTTTTATTTTTTTAGATCTCGCCTGACCCAGCGCTTGCGCTGGTCTGGCGAGACTTAAAGTAAGGGCTTCAAAAAATGCTACCGCCGGCCACAGCTTGCAGTGCATGTGCACGGGTGCGCGCTTGAGCAGAGGTGCCATATTGCGCGATTACTGCTGCGCGCGCACCACTCGCGCACATGCACTGCAAGCTGTGGCCGGCGGTAGCATTTTTCGTTAACTTCCTTGTTGATTAAAACGACCCAAATTCTTGGTTATGCTGGAGGGCAGCCTATAATGGGGAAACTGTGAACTTACTAGTACCTTAATTACAGTGTCTTTTTTTAAAATGATACAAGCCTGTTTATTCACGATGTGTATGTAAAGCAGTAAGTTATTTTGTTTCACTTTTTTAACTAGTAGCTGAACTACATATGTCAAACACTGTGCTTCACCCGATTAGTTTAGCATCCCTCATGAGGAAACTTCTCACACTGACCCCTTCATGGACTTCTATTTCGTTTTTAGGTTAAAACAGCTTTTGGAAATCCCGATCTGAATGTTTTGTTAAATGCTACCCCTCTCCCTAACATCAAACACGTTTGTGCGGCACTGTAAATGTCCCAAAACAACTTTAACGTTCAGTAACTCGTGGTAAGATCCACTCTCTTCAGTTGTTTATATTTGTTCTCCCATGAGCCTCAGCAACTACGTCCCTATGACTAAATGATGTGCCTTTATAGAAGTAGGAAATGTCTGCGGCTACTCTGCACCTCTCTTGCCCTTTGCAGCTTACACTTATTTTGGCTACTCACAACCACTCACTTGTTGAATCATCTTGTTTGTTCCCTCAGGCCTGTGTCGCATAAGGAAAAAGTGATATCACATTTGTCACATACCACATCAGGACAAAACGGCTGGGTTATTTTAATGTTGCACAGGTGTCCAATCCTGGCTGTTCCCGGGGCACTGGTTACCGCAGGGTTCACCTTGGACCCTGGAGCTGTCGAGCTAGTGAAGGGATTTTGGTTCAGTATAACCCTGTTTATCAGATTAAAGTCTGAGCCACCCCAGGGCTACCTGTTCAAAGACCTTCAGAACCACGGATGCAACTCCTGGTTTCCGCCCCTCATCTCTTTAACCCCTGTCACCGCTCAGGCTTACCTCCAACCATCCCTATACAAGAATTCTCCTCCCATCACCGTCTGTTCCAACGAACCTGGTGCTTGAAGGAGCAATACAGAAAGAAATATTGGCAACATACTAGCAAGTAAAGATGTGCCTAATAATAGGAGGAATGAATGAATGGATAAATTAATGATTGGACGTGTGTAATGCAATAGGACTCGCATTTACGCAAGTTTAAGATATTGGCATTGTAAATGACAATGCGTTTTAAGGATGTTTCAAAAACCAAAACATAAATAAAAGGCATTGTCATTAACCATGCCAATAGCTCAAACTCGTGTGAGACCTGTTGCATTGCAAATGCTTTTTTTTTTTTTTTTCTGCCACCACCCCTGTTCGGTTGCAGCCGCTACTGGAGCGAACCACATCTCATGTCTGTAGGCCTTCTCGGTCCCTATTGTCTACACTTCACACATGGCTGATGGATGGCACCTGGCAATAGCACACAGCTACTGGCATCAACATCGGTGTATTTTGTGCAGTCTAAATGAGAGCCACATGAGCTATACTCTGACCAAGAATCCCCTCCTGCAGATCCTCATTGTTTTTGAGCCTCAGGAGCTGATGAAAGGGAGGACCGGAAGATGACTGGTGCCAGAAATACAAGAGGGAAAGCACAGATGACCAGACTTCACCTTCAGGAGCCTTATGGCACTATCCCAATAAGCAAAGCTCGTCCGAAGGATTGAGATTGCAGCAATGACTGAAAGGACTGGGGTCATGACTGGAAACCAGGCCTTTAGGGAGGTGCAGTTCGAAAGACTTGTTTTTACAATTCTTCTTTGACCTTTTAAAAGCCGTACTTTCACAGGGTATTGACTGAATTTGTATCCTCACTCATACACTATCTTTAATGTACTGGGGAGCAAGTTGCCTTGCCTTGGTGAGGGCAGCCCATCCCAGATTACTGACATATTTTTTCCTTGACTGCCATTTCTCATGAACATTCAAGTAACCATGGTTATTGCTGGCATAATTAATCCTGAAGTTTGAAAAGGCAGCAACAGTTACTGCAAGCAATTAATACATAAATGAAAAAGGAAACCATCACTCCAAATCACACATTTTGTAATGATGTACACAGCAAGTGTCCTAATACATAAAAACATCCATACAGTGCATTGTGTACCAAGTGAAGCAGAACCACCCTAAAACCATGATGAAATCATTACCAGTTGATAGCTGACAAGTGTTCCAGAAAAACCAAACAACCATAAATCTTTAGTCCCTAGGCTGGATTTGCCCGAGTCTATTCATAGTTCAGCTTATGCGGTTTGTTTGTACATATGTCGTCTATGTTTGGACCATTGTGACTAGATATAGGGTCTCATCAGAGGAATATGCTAGTGGGAGATCCTAATAAACATATGGAGATATCACTAAAATCCAAGTGTGATGGCACCAGGTATTTATGGCAGAAATGTCTTGCAGGCAACTAACCTACCTCTCAAGACTGCACACTCATACAGCTGTCAAAAAAACACTGTGGTGTGGTGAATCACCTATTGTGTGACACCAAACAGTTGTATGGAATGATAAGGTACTTACTTGTGGTTAGTTACATGTAACCATGATTAACTTTTCTTTTGTTCTCTGGTGTATCCATTTTTTGTCAAAATGTGTTATTTTGCCTTTATTATACATAGATCCTCCTTTTTAATTAACTTTGTGTATGCACCAGAAGGCCAGAGAACAGCATGTATTGTCCCTGTAGGAGAGTGGCATAGACTGCATAGTTGCCCCCAACTTTTTGCTGATGTTTTGACTGTTTTATGACACTAGCCAGGCTGTGGCCCTGCTATCCAGGACCCCACCTATCTGCGTCTTCTCTAAACTGATGTGAGTACCCTAGGAACCTACCAATTGGATACTGAGGACACCCTGTCAGCCCCTTGTAGATGCGACCCAGGGCATGGGTCCCCCAGAGGGTTACCAGGGGCTGCAGCACTTATTGTGCCACCCCTGGGACAGCCATACAAACTGACACCACCAGACCACTACTGTAGTCTGGGTAAGGTGGTGCTTGCACCCCTTACAGGGATATAGGTATCCTGTATCCCACTTAATACAACACATATATCCTCATAGGTCACCCCTAAGGCAGGCCTTGCTAATCCTACAAGGCAGGGTGCTGAGATGTGTGAGGGGGAACCCCTACCTGAGTAGGGCCCCACTGCAACCTTCGTAAAACTATTGCTTGGTTGTATGTATTGAAGCCATACCATATACTTTTAAACCGCATTATAAGTAATCACGATAGCGTGATAACTTGAGAATGGCTACACAGAACCATATCGTGTTTGGTGTCAAACATGTAGGAATCATACCCCCAATCCAGCCATGGGAGTGAGGGCATGATTCCCCCCTGCTAGAGGGGCGATATGGGAAAAGCGGCAGAATTTAGACCCCAACTTAAAAGTGCATACTTAGTACAAAATGGATGCTACCCGCCACCCACACTACTCTGGCTGCCTGTTGCTGGGCAGAACTCCAGCCACGGCAGCTGGACAATAGGGATCTTGTTGCAGGCAGGTGCTCCCACCTCCCCAGACAGATTATGGATTGGAACTGGGTGGGTGCACCATAGGATGTCTTTCAGACTTGCACGTAGGCTTCTCCAGTGCCTACTTCTGCATACACCACCTCAAACCGGTTCAGGGGCATCCTGTCCCCTGCCCAGGCGGGGAACCACACAAAGGGGAGAGGGTGTGGCTCTGATCTGGACACTCCCCTAATCTTTGGATAAAGGTGAATACAGGGTCCCCAGAGCCTCCGATTATTCTTGAACTTCAGACTTGAACTTCGACTTGCTGCCGCACAGCTAAAGGAAGAGATCTCCCTTGGGGTAAAGGAGTTACCCCCTTGCTTGGCAGGTACCTGAAACACTGCAAGTGACCCGGTTGGAACCTCGCTGCTCCTACGGACATCGATGACTCTTCCAAGCATCCCAGAGGCCAGTGAGTGTGCACAGCAAAGCTCAGCACCGTGGACCCCGTGGGTGCCGAGATCCCCAATACCACAGGACACCGGCCACCTGTTGCACAACACCCGACCCCGACGAGTGGGGAAGTTGTGCTTTGGCCCATTATTGAGCCAACCTCTCAGCATCATCTATGCCAAAGATCGATGCCCTAGCCGGCTCCGGCGACCTGTGGGCGCATCTTTACGCACGCCAAATTGCTGCCTCCCGCGGTCCCTTGTCTCTCGACTGGTGGGCCCTAGCGGAGGTCAATCTTCACTTCCGAGAGTTCCCCCTGATTCCTTCAGGCCTGCTCTTCAGTCGCCTCGCTGGAGACCTCGCTCAGACCTTGTGGGTCTGCACCAGTAGCTGTTTTGGGTTTCTTGCGTGGGTTGCGGTTGCCAAGGCTTAGTGGATCCAATCCGGACACTAACACCGCAGCGACCCTCATCCTTCGTGGGACAGTCGCCCTCCAGAAGCTGGCCTTCCTTGACTCCTCCTGGACCCCGTGGCTGACGATCCAAGCTACACCTCTTCCACCTGGAAGCACCCGACATTGAAGGGCTCCTTCTCCTGAGCCCCCTGGTCACTGTGCCGTGACCCAGACTCTGTCCCCTCTGCTTTCAGGTCCTTCTCTTCAAGATCTACATTTTCAATCTTCACGACCTCGACGCTTCTTGCTAGCAGCAGTTCTTCACGTTTTGCCATTGAAAATCAGCCCGCGACCCGACATCGAAAACGACCTATGCACCCGGCTTCCCTGGGGCAGGTAACCGTGGTACCTCGGTACTCTCGTGGGTGTGGGCCCTTCAAAAGCTTAACTCTAAAGTATTGAACTTGAACTCCTGCTAGAAGTGTTTTTAATCTTGTAAAATTCAACCGCGACATTCTCCATAGGCTTTAATAGAGATCCCGACAGTAGCTTCTGCCACTGCACGCGTCTCCCGTGGGTCCCCTTCCTCACTACCTCGGGTGGCTTTACAAGGGGCCAGTGACCCTAAATGCCCTAGGCATTGACTGTAGAATTGTCGTGGTTCTTATACCACTTTTTTGATATAAGGTTTGTTCTCCCCCCCCCCCCCCCCCCCCCGGTGTGGTAAATATTTAAATTACCTGTACTATTTTTTTATGCGGAAAAGTCTAGTAAGAATAACTCAGTCAAAATAAGAGGCAGAATCCGTGGTATTAGAGGTTCTGAAAAGGGCTTTATTCCTTACAAAGGAATTATGGTTCGAACCAGGCAATCATATTCCATCACCACGAAGGTTCAGGAAGGGATAGGCGATACATTATTGACAAGTAACAATATATATATAAAAAGCATTGCATTAAGACAGATGCAGGAGGCGTAACAGCTGATAATACAGATAAGAATACACATACGTAATGAAAATGGGCGTAATAACAGGCGTATACTAGAAACGTCATTTAAAATGATGTCACAAGTGGGTGGATCCATAAGAGAATCCTGCAGTGTCAGCAGAAATGTTTGGCAGAGATGCGCGCGCAGCCGCATGACGTGTGATTGACGTGCAACTAGAGGGTGAAGGGGAATTGACATTTAGCTCTACATGTGGAGACAGAAGTCTGGGGGTCAGGTCAACCTAATCCCAAATCGTATCTAATATCTTTGTTTAAGGAACTGTTTTATCCAAAAGGAAAGGTCTCTCGGACGGAATCTATTCTATACTGACTGTTAGTGCATGTACAAGCGTCTATGTGTCTACATGAGATGCGAGGGGGCAGGAATCTTCCATGGTAACAGGGGCTATGAATTACTTGCATAAAGACAGCGAGGCCGAGCTCTTTGCTCGGTAGCTGGAAGGATGTTTACCTAAACTACTAGACAGGATTGCATTGGATGAGGAGCGGAGCAGATAACTTGAAGGCTGAATACAGTTTTTGGCAGGCAACAGGCCGTGTCAGGCACCGTTAGCCGCGCAGGGAGTAGGACAAAGTTCAGGGATACGGATGCAGGTCCAGGCTGGAGCATTTCAGAGGTAGAAGCAGGAAAAGGCTTGATGGCAGAATTCAGGGCCTACTCGCCTGAACTGTAAAACTTGAAAAGTGAACCATATAAAGTCGGTGGCCAATCATACTTAGGAATGGAATATTCGACCCTTTCATGGCGTATCTGAAAGAGGACATGTTGGCGTTGGACGCACATGTATTTGCGTCTTTATAGCTGGAACTGGAGGGAACATACATGTACTTGTAGCATGTACATGGAGTCGTTAAGGTCTAAGATAGGGGACACAATTGACCATAAAAATTCATATTTCCTCACCGGGGCCCTATGATTCCAGTGCTATTTATTGTAACTATCAATGCTTGTTTGAATTGTATCTTTACCTCCAGTCTCATAAAGAGACTAGTGGGATTATTCTTAGAATAAATACATATATTTTATATATATACCTGTGTGGACTACTCTTTCATTTGGTTATTCAAGAGGTTATCTATGGTAAAACAAAAAGCTTAACACTCCTTCAAGACTTAGCCTGAAGGCTGCTCTCCACAGCTACCACTAGGATAGCTTTCTTTAAAGGTTGTCTTTTAACCTATCACCATAAGAGTCGAATTTAACTGGTGCAAAGTGTCCCCTATAACTAGTGGACAGCATATGCCAGGCCAACTTTTCACAGTCCCTCTTCTATTTCTCGGTTTCTGGAATGCACATGCATCACAAGCTCCATTTCCGTGCACATCTGTCGTGAGGAAGTACACTTGTCTTTTCCCTCCAGACACTACAGATCATGTATTTAAAGGCAGAGACCTTCCTGCACGGTCTTCCTTGGTGCGATCAAAGGTCCACTACGAAAAGCTCAGACTATCGCTCCGAGTGGCTGCGATATCGTCTCTCGCTTGCAGGAACTGGCAGATGTGAGTCATTTTATGAACTGCATTCACTATTCTCAAAATTCATTTTTTTTTTTTTCACGCTACCCGCGCAGGTTACAGGTTTCTCCCTGAGTAAATACCTTATTACATACAACTGCTTGGTGTCGCACTGGGTGAATAATAATAAAAATAAAAAAAGTTTTAATACAACCGTACCACAGTGGTCTATTCTTGACAGCTATGTGATTGTGCGGTCTTGAGTGGTATGCTAGTTACCTACATACCAAGTCTGACATTAATACTGTTTGCCCTCACTCTTGAATTTTAATATTTTTGTATGCAGTTTAGGATGTCCACCTATTGTCTTGTCCGGATGAGACCCTATATCTAGTCACATTGGTCGAAACGTCGTTGCACTTGAATATACAAACCAACCTAATAAGCCTAACTATGGAACAGGTTGTGGCACATCAATCCTAAGGACTAAAGATTCAAGGTTGTTTGCTTTTTCTGGAACACTACTTGTTTGCGATCATCGCTTTTTAGGTCTCGCGCCTAGCGTTTAAGTGCGCTGCACTGCTCGCGCAGCAAGAGACCTCATGTAGGGGGTTTGAAAACGGACCTAGGAATCGCACACGCTAGTGCGTGTGCTTTTCCTTTTGGACCACGCTATTGGCCTTTGCGTGCGTCTTTTTATCAAAGACAGCATGCAATTGGCCAAAGGCGGGCGCATTGCTCCGCCCATGGCCTATTGGGGTCTATTACGTGCACCGCTGACATGTTTTCAATTAACGTGCCCAGACACGGGCACGATAATTGAAACCACATGTCTCGCTGTGGCGCGCGCACCACTCGTTTTCTCAGCCTTGTAACTCCTGTTTCTGGGAAACCGTGCCAGGAATAACCCCTTGTCTGTCTGCAGATCTGCAAGTCACAGACACCGCTTGGTCGAGATACAATGCCTTCCGCCCACCGTGGGAACAGATGCAGCCTTGGAGCTGAACCTTCTGCCGTGCTTTTTATTTCATTCTTGAACACGCATTTCTTTAAACGTCTGCAGAATAAATGAAAAAATACTGACTGGCTCCCCTCGGTGGATATAGGTCGGGGAAAAAAGGGGGAAATCCGAGCTGCTGCCAGCTGTCTTCTCATCACAACACTCTGCTGACAGTGGAGGAGCAGCAACAGACGGGGGTTTCCTGCTGCCGGACCCTTCTGGGGACTGTACAGGTGAGTGCAGCTGAATCTGCAACCGCACCCCCAGCGGAGAGATGAGCCCTGCCTGTCACACCGCTCGCATCCAACCCCGACCCGAGCTCACTGCCAATGTCATCAGATCAGACGCCTGCTGCATTGACCTCTGTGACACCCTCATTACGTGCCCCCCTACTGTGCCCTTATACACAACCGTTCAATGATAACCTAAAGGATTTGTTGGCCAGACCCGCTCCCAAACCACAGGCCCCTTCATGCATTCAAGTATTCCCTTTTGATTGTTTAAAATACAGCATTTATACCATCTGGAGTTGTCGTCTTATTGAGTATTGTCCGCCTCTAATCCTGGTGCTTATTTTCGATGTAATAATGCCCAGTCCTTTTTCGATGGTTATCTTATATTGAGAAAAATATTTTCCACTTTTTTTTTCTTTCCCTTCTGTATTGTTGGTTTCCGTGTATATGTAGTGGTGATTTCCAACTTCCTCAGCAGGTGTGAGGGAGTGCAATTAGGGTAGTTGAACTTTCCGGGTGGGGTGTCTTTTTTGGGTAAAGCCAGAATTTACAGAAATACACTCGGGGGTAGATTTAGGTTTTCAATTTCCATTAAAGGGTGTTACAAATACTTCAATTTTACAAGGTCTGCTTCAGACAAGCAGTTTGGGTTTACAAGGGTAGGTGATGTCTGGTCCTCTGTGGTTTAGCGCGGATCCTTGCCGAGGAGTCACCCTGCAGTTTTCTCTGTTGGTTCAGTCATTGATCACTGTCACCGGTGATCACCTGTTGAAGGCTAGGGTGTCCCTAGTGAGAAGCAACTGTGTCAATAGCAGGGATGACTGGCAGAGGGTTGATTTCCACGCTGTTCTGGGGGGGAGGTGGTGGTGACCCGGGATCTGGCTGTATATAGCGGATGAAGGAGGTGGGACAGTCTGAGGTTGACGGGCTGGGCCGGTGGTCTTACTGGCAGAGCAGTGTCATTGTGACAGGTGATCATTAAGGGGGCTTCTCTGAGCGAGTACATCGGGCGCAGTCAGTTGCTGCTCTTTCAGGTTTAGGGGTTTTAGTACTGGGATCGAAAGAAAAGACGTGATGGTAAACTCCAAGGTGTAGTAATCTAGCAAGAAAAGCTAGTTTGAAATATTTTTGCGGTCATATGATCTGTAATTCTTTCACACAACTCCATTAGTGTTTTTCTTTTTCTTGACACTTTTACAGTGCTGTATTCTCACTCTGTATTGGATGCAAGCACTCCTGGTTTTTGATGCACAATATGCGTTTATCTAACTCGGTTCCTGTTTCTTTCTTGTCCACACATCGCTTCTTTCCATTGGCGCATGACTGGATTCCCTTCAGTTTCTGCCGCCCGCAGCTATTATCTTCCTTGCTTGACATCGTGTCCTTCTCGCTGCCCCCCTTCCTCGTTCTTAGTAAGTTCTTGGTACTTGGAACATGTTTATAAGAGTGTCACATCGCAATGATATGGCATCGATGACTTCAGCAAAGCATTACTGAAAGTATGAGCTATTGCCGCTCCATTAATATTAGCAACGCCAATAGCTCAAACTTTCACTAATGCGAGACCTATTGCATTGCAAATGCTTGTTGGTTTCGTTATTGTTTTGAGTGGTACTGTTTTGCTTGTGACACAATGCACTGTTTGGGTGTTTCTGTTTGTTGCATATGACACTTGCTATATAAATTAAAACATTTGATTTTGAGTGATCGTTTCCTTTTGCACAAATTGTTTACATTAATTGCTTGCAGTTTTTGTTGCCTGCTATTCATTATTAACCCCTTCGCTGCTAGGCCTTTCCCCCTCCCCCCTGTGCTAAGCCTTTTTTGGGCTATTTGGGGTAGTTCGTGCTCAGGCCCCTGCAACTTTTTGACCACATGGTATCCACGCAAATTTGCGTCCTTTTCTTCTAACATCATGGGGATTCTAAAGGTACCCATGGTTTGTGGATTCCCCTGGAGGGAACCCAGAAATCAGCCAAAATACAGCTAAATTTGAGTTTTTTTGGGGAAAAAGTGCTGCAAATGAAAGCGTCTGGGTTTTTCCCTACAAATGATATCAAAAAAGGGTTTGTGGGGCTCAAATCACCATTTTCCCAGATTTTAGGGAATGACCGACTTGTCAGAAAACCAAAACATTTTACACAGTTTTGCCATTTTTCTGGGACATAGCCTATTTTTGCTATTTTTTTTGTGCTTTCAACCTCCTTCCTGTTAATGGTAGACATGGGTATGAAAGCAATAATGGATCCTGGAAAGCTATTCATTTTTTAAAAGTATACAAAATTCTGAATTCAGCAAGGGGTCGTTTGTGTAGATCCTACAAGGTTTCTTTATAGAAACTAACAGTTAAATATAGGAAAAATTGAAAATTAGTTGAAAAAAACAGCCTCTTGTGTCAACGTTTTTACCTGTAACTTCTTCTAATTGACAGCTCTTTGAAAGCAATATACCATTTCATCCGCTAGACCTTACTGGTTGTGGGGATATTTAGGACTTGTAGGTTCACCAAGAACCCAGAGCCAAAAACTGAGCAGCGACTTGCAATGGTTTTTTATTATGTACTGGGTATATAGCAATTATTCTAGAAAAATGTATACATGGAAAAATCGGCATGAAAGACACTTATGTATTTCTGAAATGGGAACAAAATATAGAGTTTAGTAACAGATATTTGCACATTTCCGAAATTGGGAATACTCAATACTAGCATTAGAAATATCGATCATTTTTGAAAGTTACTTCTTATTTACACATTCTTTAATTTGGAAGGCAGAAAATCATAAAGTCAATACATAACCGTTGCTTTACAAATCTGAATTACCTGAAGTCTCCAGATGAAAATGGTACCTCACTTGTGTGGGTAGCCATAGTGCCCACGACCGGAAACGGCTCAAAACGCAACGTGACCACACCATTTTCACAATGAAAAATTACCCTTCTTTTTTTTTTTTTTTTGCAAAGTGCCTAGCTGTAGTTTTTTAACCCTAGCTCTGCCGGCACCTAAGGAAACCTATACATTTTTGAAAACTAGACACCCAGGGGAATCCAGGATGGGGTGAGTGGACTGGGTCTCACCAGGTTCTGTTACCCAGAATCCCGTGCAAACCTAAAGAAATGTCTAAAAAACTCATTTCTGTGGTGGTAAGTTCTGGAAACTGCGTGGATCCACAAATTTTGACCCCCCCCAGCGTTCCCCAAAGTCTTCAGAGGAAAAATGGTACCTCACTTGCATGAGTAGGCCTAGTGCCTGCGACAGGAAATGGCGCAAAACGCAACGTGGACACAACAATTTCACAGTGAACAAGCATTGGCATAGCCAATAGGTCTCGCCTTTGTGATCTTATAAGTGTTTAGCCATGCAACAGTTGATGTTGTTGCACCAAGGATATTGTGCTGGATAACTAAACACTTATAAGGTCCCAAAGGCGAGACCTATTGGCTATGCCAATGCTTGTTTGCAGATGATACCCTCTTACTAACCAAAACTAAGATAGGCCTCCAAAACCTTGTGGATAATTTTAACCTGTTCTGCCTCGAATATGGGCTTGAAATCAATGCTATCAAAACTAAACAAATGACCTATTCTAGGAAGAAATTGGCGAAGTGCACTGTACACCTGAAAAAGGATGCTCTGGAAAGGGTCCGGAGTTCAATTACCTAGGGATTTGCCTAGCCGATTCTGGCTCTTGGGCCCTTCAGATCCTCAAAGGCTCACACACGATAATACATAAAGCCAGTGCAATCCTTAGGTTTGCAAAGAGGGCTTCTTGGCTCCCAATTGTTCCTGCTATGGAAATCTTCAAGATGGAAGCAAGGGGTTTAGCATTATATGCTGCTGAATTATGGGGAACATTGTGATATGGGTACCTTAGGCAATACAGAAAACCACTTAATTAGAGCCCATACTGGGTGGGGGAGGGGGGGGGGAAACGCTCTTCGTGGCATTTGCACTGGACCTAGGTATCAAACCCGTAACTGAGCTGGCTGCTTTGAAGCCCCCTACTTTATTGGATTCCTATCTGATCTGGGGTACCAGCGAATTATATCATCATAGAGGAAGACTTGGTGAGATCATAAAACTGCAATCATCCTTGAAGAATAAGTGGCTAGCTTATGGTAAGAAAACATGGATAGGCCTAGCCAACATTTGGGGAAAATCCATCATCCATCATGGTCCATGCTGGGCCAATGGTGAAAATACGATCTTGGGAGAGAGTCGTTGCCCAAAATGAATCGTGCAACTGCACAGGAAGTCCCAATAAATTGTTTTTATTGCATAAATCTGTGCCTAAAACAGAGGATTTTTTAAACTATATTTAGCCAGTGCATACACGTTCATTGTTTGTTCATTAGTCAGCGGCTAACTAGGGTAAACAAAGGTAAGATCATCTTAACACTTCATAGGTTTCAAAGAGAGAAACTGGGATTAGAATGTGTTGTTGACTTTCTCATGTCATGTAGCCATATAATACAGGGGTCTTCAAGTTTGATCTAGTGAAAGGATTTAGGGCCAAACTTAGATTGGCGGGCGGATTACTCTCTCTCAAACTTGTGGGATATCCCGTCTGCCATATTACAAGGGGCATTAGATAAAAATGCACTAGTCATGCGGCCGACGGAATATCTGTTAAGTTTGCGACGTAGTACCATCCACCGAAGTATAAATCAGGCCCTCTGTAACCGTGTTCACTACGGGTAGGCACGTTTGAATAAGTAATGTGACCCCTGACTTGGCGGCTTATCACCCTGCTGTGTGTAATTCCGTCTCATTTAAGCAGAAGTGCGCAGAATATTACAGGGTAATAGGTCAGTCTTTTTTTTCTAAATAATTGTTTTAAGTATCCTTTCTTTCTCGCATTGCCCAGTCATTGAAGCTCCAGGGTAGTTGTACAGTAGTGGTCCCCCTGTCATTTGTGACACCTTTAACAGATTTGCGGTTTTTTGCCAATAGAAATTTACAGTCTTGCTGTTTAGAAGGCATACTTGGAACAGCAAAGCAAAACTACGAGTCCTAGAAGGCATGGTACTGGCTAAACATCCACTGAAATACACTATATTAGTGAAATATAGTGTAGTAGAGTGTATTTATAATGTCTTAACATTGTTTTTTTGTTGTTGTAAGTAGCACTGTATTTTGAGAGTATTACCGCAATACTCCGTCAATATTTTTGTTGCACAAAATGAAATGTGAAAAATTGTAAATACACTTTTGGTACACTATATTTGTAAACATAGTGTAGTACAGTGTCTCAACATTGTTTACATATGTTTTAAAAAAATTACTTTTACATATGTACATTTTTAAGTACCGTAGAACTTCCCAGAGTAGAATGGTTCTCGTAACATTTAAAAAAATATATATATATTTAGAACTTATAAATACAAATGATAAATACACATATTTACACTCCTACTTAAACTCAGATATTAATATTTTAACTAACATGTTGGCTTGGGTAGTACCACAAATAATAACTTATTTGCAAGGAAAGGTAGATAGACAAATGTGGCGCTAAGGTGCGTGTCTGTCTGATTTTCTGTGTTGCCTCTTGGCACACTTCGCTGCTTCAGCGGTGGGGTACGAAGTGGAGCCAGGACAAATAGAGACAGCCCCCTTGGCCATATTGGCCCCACTCTAGCACCGCCGCCGTGTCAGCACTTCTCATAAATGTAATTGAATTAGATTCCAGCCTTCCAGCGCCAAGACCTTAAGTACTGATTTGCTAATGCACTGATCCAATGTATTCAGTCACCAGGAGATAGAATCTAATCCCTGGTGGTGAGATCAGAAATTAAGCTGCCTGTGAATCTGTAGCAGCTTTCTGTTTCTAGTGGGGGGAGCAGCCCCAGCTCCCTCCCCCTGAACCAAGCAGCTGAATACCTACCCTTTTCTTGATGCGGCTGTCCCCGTCACCGTCGTCCACGTGTGTTTGTTCTGTCAGTGGTATTTTTGGCTGCAGGCTGACATTGGAAAATGGTAGGAAATTGGAAAGAAATTATTCCGCACATATTGAGCTTCGAGCCGAGAAAATGCTAATTATTTGAGGAATGTGCATGTGAAAATGAGGATCCCACTTGACCTACGTGTGTTTTACACGTAATCTTGCTTTTAGCAGCATCATTGCCTCGCGTGTTTCTGAGGTAAAGCGCCTGTAAAAAGCATTGGGTATGTCCAGAAAAGCAAAATTACATTCCCTGCACCCTCATCCATTGTAGATTACCTCGGTAAATGGAACTCATAAGGCATCAAAATACTGAAATGGTTACGGAGGCTTCCAATTGCAATACGTACAGTAGCACCTGGACCCCGGCATAATATCCAAGATTACTTCGCCACTTCCTGCAGGCCGCAGATCTTAAATATCGTGTTTATATAAAAAAAATACTTAGTCTGATTCCTAATATCTAATAAAGTGGCCATACTGATGAAATCTTGCGCCTTTTCTACTATGTTGGCCTGGGCCTCATGACGCCTTTATTACATGAGGCCCATGAGCCGCCAAAATAAGACATATAGAACAAGTGGGTGGGGGGGGGCAGGGGAGTGCACGGGCTAAACAGCAGCTGTTAGCTCTTTTTCCAAGCACACACTTGTGCTTGTGGCGCGCCGCTGCGCACTCCCGCAAGGCTTATGCCACCACAAGCACGAGTATGTGCTTGGAAAAACAGCTGCACGACTGCGAAGGGTCTCGTATGCAGTGCATGTGCACTGCGTAAGTGAGACCTATAAATTACCCTTTTTTTGGCAAAGTGCCTAGCTGTAAAATGGACACCCAGGAGAATCCAGAATGGGGTGACTTGACTGCCTCTCACCATGTTCTGTTACCCAGAATCCCTTGCAAACCTAAAAAAATGGTTTTAAAAAAACCCCACATTTTCCTCACATTTCTGTGGTGGAAAGTTCTGGAATCTGCGTGGATCCACAGATTCCACACAGATTCCAGAACTTTCTACTGCAGAAATGTGAGGAAAATGTGTCCTTTTTTTTTTACCATTTTTTAGGTTTGCAAGGGATTCTGGGTAACAGAACCTGGTGAGAGCCAGTCAAGTCACCCCTCCTGGATTACCCTGGGTGTCCATTTTACAGCTAGGCACTTTGCCAAAAAAAAGGGTGAGTTTTCACCGCGAAAATGTGGTGTGTCCACGTTGCGTTTTGGGCCGTTTCCTGTCGGGGGCAGTAGGCCTACCCACACAAGTGAGGAACCCTTTTTCTCTCAAGACTTTGGGGAACGCTGGGTGGGTGGAATTTTGTGGATCCACGCAGATTCCAGAACTTTCCACCACAAATGTTAGGAAAATTTTATTTTTTTTAGGATGGAGAGGCGAGCAAGATGGAGTCAGCGTGAGCACTCGCGCTGATCGGCTGCTCACGCCAGTTGCGTAACTGATCGGCTAGGCGCCCTGCGATGCACACAGACGTGGAGACTGTCAGCGGGAGGATCGCAGACGCCCGGCTCGCACTTTCAGCGGTATGCAGTAGCTGCCGCGGACTCTGCAGCAATTTACTTTACAATCCCCGTGTATCTCTGTGTGCTGCCCGCCTGGCGCTGGAGGACTCCGCTTTTGATTCTGATACTTTGGATTATTAAACTTCTGGCCCCATACTCGGCCGCCTCAGCCCTACCAGGATACGAGAAGAATCGGCGGCAGCAGCAGGGGGGCCATGAAGGGCAACAAGCTGAAAACTGCCACCGCCAGCACTGAGCCCAGAGATGCCGCTCCTATGGAAAGCACCATTAAATCTAGACACAAGGTTAGTGGGAGCAAAAAGCTGCTGGGGAGGCCTGGAGGAGGTAGGGTGTCTAAAGGCTCTGCCACCGATGGTAAAAATGTTTTTGGGTGCTAAAGGACAGCCTTCTGCCATAAACAATAAGACCTCCACACACACACCTCCCCCCGAGAGTGCCCCCCTGGACCTGCTAATCATCCAACTACCCGCGCCAACTCAGCCGCAAGAGACTAGCTCAGCAGAAGTAACCCCAATGGAAGCGCCGCAAGCTGACGCAGAAACCACTGCGGCCCCACAAGGCTTGATTGAGAACTTGAGTAATCCCCCGTGTCTTCTTGCTGTTGACACTGGCAAGGGGGGGCAACCGAGCAGAAAAGCCAGTTAACTTCAGCCGTTACAGCTCAGAACGCGGAAGGTTGCTCTTATTCGAGTGGTCCTGGTAATTCTTCCATAACTCCTGAGGCTGGTATTGTTAACTATATCAAGGGGTTGGAAGCTGCCACCGGCGCAGAAGCACCGTGGACCCCAGAAACTGGGCCTGAGAACTTTACTCGGTATCTGACGGCACAGGGACCTCTTCCTATGAGGGGGGGTTTGACACAAACGAAGACTACGTCGAGGAATCAACTAAAGACACCGGAACGGTGCAGCGGCCGAAGAAAGCAAGAAGTAAGGGCAAAAGGCGCAGCCAGCTCAAGTGGGACTACTCAGATTCACAGATGTCCTACCCCTTGGATGAAGAAGACTCTCACATGACAGTGGGGAAAAGGCAAAGAGCTTACCAACGGACACTGCTGAGCCCTCACAAGTTTCAATCCTAGCCTCAATTAAAGAATTTCAGGAAGAGGTTCGGGCAGAGAACTGCGCAACCAAAGGGGCCGCTAAAAAGCTGCAAGGAGACTTAAGACGGCTGAACAAAACATGCACTGACATAAGCGATCGTATCTCTGATTGAGGGGCGTACCGAATGTTTGGAAACGGAGACCACGGCTGTTAAAAAGAGCAAGACCAACACTGCCTGCCTAGTGGATATAATGTCTAAAGTTGAGGAACAGGAAAACCACCAACGCAGAAACCACGTACGCTTGCTTGGAATCCCGGAGGGGAAGGAAGGCGAAGACCCCAGGCGCTTCATTGCAAAGCTCTTGCAAGAATCCTTCCCCGAACACCCAGGCTCGGATTGGGACCGGGAGGTGCAGAGGGCACACCGCTTCCCCTTCAACCAGAGGCAACAGCGCGACGGCAGCAGTGCAGCGGGTGGACAACCAAGGGTATTTTTGGTGTACTTTGGGAACTTCCTTTTGAGGCAACTAATATACGATCAGGCTCGCCCAAACTCCAAGAAGGGGGCTAATGGTATAACACTTTTTGCAAAGCCCGACTTTTGCCACCTGACAGTAGAGCGGAGATGATGTTTAAGACATCTAATTTCCCCACTCCAGAAGCTGGGAGCAGAAGTGTACCTAATGAACCCTGCCAGACTTAAAGTAATCTTTAATGGGGGTACCAAAATCTTCTTGTCTGAAATCAAGGCTGGGGAATACCTGTACGAGATTAAATCTAAGAAGGGCCCAAGATAAAGAGACTATTACACAGGCACGGGCAGGGCAGGGCAGGGAAGGGCTAAGAAGGGATATCCTTTTTCTCTCCTTTTTCGGTTTTTTTATGCTCCTTCTCACTCCTAACTCCCTGGAGTGTTCTACATCCGGCTAGTTCTATGTAAGGCTTAAGGTCTGCCGACTTAGTAATTTCTACTTTAACTCTCAAGGGGGGGATCTCGCAGAATGCACTCTTAACATGCTTTAGGCGTGGTCAGCAGCTGAGACTCACTACTGACTACCATCATTCAGGTTATTCTTGATTTCTCAAAGAAAGGGGGGCTGGGGAGGGTGGGGGGGACATCCAGAACGACACGGAGGAATCAAGGACGCCTTTTTACACATAATCATTCACTTAGACACTGGGCAAGGTTAAAGAACTCCCCAAATAAAGTGTGCTCAAAGGTCCAAGAAATTTCTGGCTTAAATCTTTTTTAAATACCCAAATGGCTTGGATAAATTCACTCAGGTTTATTTCTGCTAACATCTGCGAGCTGAACGATGCTTTAAAATGTCAAAAAGTAGCGCAAGGATTGCGCTCTCTGGGGGGCGATATCATTTGCCTTCTGTAGACTCGCATAGAGGGTTCCCAAAAACACTTATTATACTCATTAGGGCTTAAGGTTGTGGGAGCTACTACACAGGGTGCCAAAATAAAAAGGTTAAGGATTATGGCTGAAAGGAGACTTCCTCTAAAAAAGTCCCTGCGTAAAATCCGACTCACTGGGTAGATGGGTAATTTCCGAATGCCACATTTCCCCTAATCCCCCTTTTACCTTGTTTTCAATCTATGGAAGTAATGCAGATGACCCAGGGATCATTAACTTGATTTCTGGGGAGTTAGCTCACTGGCCTACTCCAATGATCATCTGTGGCAAATCTTAACATTAATTTGCCCTGCAACTGGAAAATGGACAGCAAGTGGAGGTATAAAGGTAGAAAGCCCCTAGTGTACCAAGCACTAATTAATCTAGCTCAAACTCACGGGCTGAGTGACGTTTGGTCTAACCTAAACTCCACTCAACTTGGCTACACCTACTTTTCTGCACCGCACCGGACATTTGCTAGACTAGATTACTTTTTTATTTAATCTTCTTTATTAGGCAAATGCACTATAGACACCGCGCCGCGCTTCATGTCGGACCACAATCCACTTATTTTAAACATCGGGGGACTGGGAAACTGGAAGGAAGCACCAAGATGGAGCTTCAAGAAAGCACTATTGCATGATGCGGGCTATCGGTCTCACATTCAAGTCTGGATCCAGGAGTTTCTGGAAATAAACACTGTAACGGCCTACCTATGATAGTTTGGGACACACTAAAAGCGGGTATTCCGGGAGAGACTCTTAAGGTTCTCAATCAGGAAAAAGAAGAAAGAAAAATTGTTAATGTGTGATCTCCAGGAAAAACTAAAAGAAAGCAGAAATGAAACTAGTCCAAACGGTTCAAACTGGAATGGACACTGAGAACATTCAAAATGAAGTAATACTCACAAAGGCGGAAATAGGGGCAGTATTCGCTGAAAAAACTGCAGCCAAGTGGGCGGCAATGCGGGAAAAGAACGGAGTGTAGCAGCAGGCCACAAGCAGCGAAATACTTGTAATCCAATTGTCAACAGGGATAGAGACCAGTGATCCTATTAAACAGGAGGGCTTTCGAGAATTCTACGCGGAGTTATATGCAGAAGAGAATACCAGGTCAGCCGACTCAGGAGAAAGCAAAATCATCAACTATATAAAAGAGGTGGATCTAAGGCAGCTTAGCCAGGACAACTGTGAGCAGCGGATGTTACCCCGACCTGGGATGACATTACAGAAGCCTTAGCCAATCTGCCAGGTGGGAAAGCCGCAGGAATGGATGGCATCTATAAAATCTTCGCTCCCCAAATAAAAGCTATTTTTCTTGCCGTAGTAATCGCCATATTTAATGGGGCCTCCCCTCCTGCCTCAATGCCAAAATCTCTATTTACCAAAAAAGACAAATCGCCTTTAGAGATGGGTTCATATAGGCCAATCACACTCCTAAACTGTGACTCTAAAGTCTTTTCCAAAATTCTCGCAATAAGAATATCCTCTGTAGTTGAGTCCCTGGTGTCAGAATGGCAACATGGATTCATCCCGAAGGGAAGTACCACCGAACACATTAGGCGGGCCATCACTTTGTTTGACGCAGCACAGGTAGCAGGAGACCCGATGTCACTGATCCTATTAGACGCTGAAAAAGCATTTGACCGGTTCTCCTGGCGGTTCCTGTTGTGTGTCATGAGGAGGATGGGCTTCGGGCCAAAACTTACGCAGGCTGTACAAGCTCTGTACCAGAGCCCGATGGCCTGTGTGTCGATTAATGGGAGGCTAACTGAGCAATTTAACATCTCTCGGGTCACCAGGCAAGGCTGCCCTTGCTCCCCTTTGCTTTTTGCCCTTTACATAGATCCCCTAATCAAGAAAATCGAAAAGAATCCAGCAATCTTGGCAGTAAGCAGGGAGGGAAGCGACACCAAAATTATGGCCTACGCTGACGACCTGTCCATAACCACCCCTGAACCAGAGAGTGATATTTTGGCGTTGGAATTGGAGGGACAAAAATTTGGAAAAATCTCGGGCTACGCATTGAACAAAAGGAAAACCCAAATTATAACGAACAAAGAAATCAGTTGGATTGACAGCCGAATTGTCCCGAAGGCCAAATATTTGGTTGTAACTATAACCGCTAATGTAGACGAAATTGTAACCAAGAACGTATTCCCCCTGGCCACTGAAACAAAGAGAGCCCTCCAACAAATTGACAACCTACACCTGACTCTTGTGGGTAGATGCAATGTTATCAAAATTACCTACTTCCCAAAAGAGCTCTACTTTTTCCGTGCCATTCCACTGGAATTTAGCAAAACTAAGCTGCAGAAATGTCAGCAACTCTTTATGCAGTTTATCTGGGCTTATTCACAACCTAGGCGGGCTCTAAAGCAACTCTCTCCCCAGGGAGCGGGGTGGCTGGGCTTTTCCTAACATAGTGCTTTATTACTGGGCCTCAGTTCTGCAATACAGTACTGAACTGGTGAAGGAACACTCCCTCTCTCCTTCATCCGGGCTTCCTTCACCATTCCAGCTCTTACTGGGAGAGGAAACACGTGGCTGTCTTCTCAGGCAGATATCCTTTGGATACTACAAACATGTCAGATTCAAGACCCTGATGAAGTCCTTTAAGGTTTTTCGCAATATTCGCAGAACATACGGGCTGGGAAGACTGAACTACTATTCCCCCTATTAGTGTAAACTGCAATCTGCCTGCTATCTTTGGTAGGTCCTATCTACTAGATTGGTATAAAACTGGTATCACAAAGCTAGGCGACCTAATTTCCAGCGAGGGAGTTAAATCCTTTGCAGATTTACAAAGTAAATATGGTTTGAAAAACCAAGATGCCTTTAAATACTTTACTATACAGGACTTTCTTTCTCGAAAGGCTGGGGTACCCGCAGGGTTTTCAGAAATTAAATTCATCAAAACGTTACGGGCCCCAGTGACTCCTCGGATAGGTCTTATATACTGTGCACTAAACAGCCAAACCCCAGATCTACCCAGAATAACAGACAAGTGGCTCACAAAACTGGAGGCCCCACATAACCCGTTCTATAACTCACTGGAACTTCCCCAAAGCGACTTACTGTCAGCTAAACTACAGGCGCAACACTTTAAAACCATCTTTTTATATATTACCCCTAGTAAAGTTGCCAAATGGGGAGCAGGCAAAGGGACGTTGTGCCCTCGGTGCTCGGAGTTTGGCGCCGATGCAGTACACCTTTTTGTCACCTGCCAAAAACTTACTCCAGTCCTTCTTAAAGTACAGAACTTTCTGGAGAGGATTATCTCTAAGGCTATCTAAGGCTATAGCGTTGACTCCCACAGCCATCCTGTTGGGGACACAAGAGGAGGCCAACAGGAAAAAAGGTGGAGCACTTATCTTCGTCGCTATGACAGTGTGCAGGATTTGTGTTGCTTCATCATGGATAGAGACGAACCCCCCCCCCCCCCCCCCCCCTCCCTCCCTCCCTCCCTCCTTTCTCCCTTTGGTTGGCTAGGCTAGTTGCGACCTGCCACCTGGAAAAGGTTGTATTTGGTAAAGGCCGCAATGGGCGAAAGAAGGGTTTAGACATCTGGGGACTTTTCACTACCTGGCTGGAACAGCCTGCCTCAAACGGTTAATCCGTCTTTTTTTTCACTCGAGGGCTACCCGGCCTGTAAAGGGGCTGCTCACGGTCAGACAAAGGCCTGATGGTGCTCTCTCCTCTTTATATATTTTTTTTTTTCTTCCCACGTATATAATTTTTTCCTCCCTTTTACCTTGTCCCATTCTTTGGTGACTAAGAACCCAATTCTTTTAACAGTATATATATTGTTGTCCTTGAAATGCAGTAATTTTGTAGATGTAGGGGCTGGGGGGTGTGGGGGTGGGAGATGAAAATGTCATATATTTGTATTTGCTGCATTGCAAAATAAAACCTTTAAAACTTTTTTATTTTTTTTTACAAATGTTTAGGTTTGCAATGGATTTTGGGTAACAAAACCTGGTGAGAGCCAGTCAAGTCACCTCATTTCAAAAATGTATATGTTTGCTAGGTTTCCCTATGTGCCGGCTGCGCTAGGGCCCAAAATCCACAGGTAGGCACATTGCTAAAATCAAGTCCATTCCTAGTCTGCTTTCTGCCACCCTGGGGGGGATATTGGGGGGTGGGGTTGCCCTGATATGCCCCCAGGGGGGCAGAAATACTGTGGCTATTTTTTGGGGGGGATAGGGGCATTCATTGGTATGCCCATTTTGGGCAACCCCCACGCATAAAGAACCAGCATAATCGCTGGTGCCTAGTGGGCTTTCTGATCCCCGGGGGCAGATCAGGGGCCACTGCCCCATCTGCTGCCTGGGGGCGGCAGAAAGACTTAAATTTCTTTGGGGGGGGTATTGTCATGCCCATTTTGGGCAGCCCCCACCCCTACATGAATACAAAAAAAATCCCTGGTTTCTAGTGGGCTTTCTGCCCTCGGGGGGGGGGGGGCAGATTGGGGGTTACTGCCCCATCTGCCCCCAAGGGCGGGCAGAGAGACTGTAATGATTGCGGGGGCGTGGGGGCAAGGGCATTCTCGTTTTGGGCAGCCCCCACCCTTATTTTATATCCTAAAAAAAAATCCCAGGTGTCTAGTGGGCTTTTTGCCCTCCCCCGGGGGGGCAGATTGGGGGCTACTGGGGGTCTAGACTAAATTGTGCCACTTTTAATTGGGGGGAGCAAAGACCCTTGCCCATGGGACCGCTCTGCCCTCCCTGGTGTCCTAGTGGGTGGATCCCTGCTTGGGGATCGCCCTCCTGGGGGTATCCTCAAGCAGGGATCCACTGGGGAGGGGTACCATTGGAAAGGGGAGATTCTCCCCTTTCCAAGGATACCTCTCCCGTCTTTCTACGTGCTCAGGGGCCTGAGCACGTAGAAAGTGAAACTGAAAGGGGCCTAAAGGCTCATTTCAGTTTCGGTTTCAGTGAAATGTCAGTGCGACGTGCGCGCTGAGTGTCATTTCACTGAAACGGGGGGCCTCGGGAGCTGGGAAGCTCTTCCCCCAGCTCCCGAGGCTCTATATCTGAGAAGGGAATCCCTCTGGTGCCCGCACAAGAGGGTTTGCTTAGGGCGTGTGCTCATGACTGCATGGAGCTGTCATGAGCACACGCCCACTGTGCATCATGACGGCTCCAGGCAGTCATTTGCACCGAACAGGTTAATGATGCCAATGAGAACCATTGTTACTTGAATCTATTGTATACCCAGGTTTTGCAGTGTGAAACTTGTCTGGATTCACTATGCTGTGCATTATTCCGCCATCTAGTGGTTGGGTCTGGAATTGTAGTATTAAAAAAAAAAAAAAAATTGTTTTGTGTTTGGGCGTCAACGGCGTGGTACCATTTGGTGCCCTTCTGTGATGTCGACGGGCTTCCTCCGGAAGCTCCCACCTTTGGTAGCCATCTTCAGGTTCTTTTTTTCTGCCGTTGGATCTGGATCGTTACGGAGAAGCTCCCAAGATTGGAGAGAAGAATCGAAGAAAATAAAGGAGAAACACCATGAGGAAGTTCTTTCGACTTCCTGGAGCAACCGAAGGTCAATGAGGAGTCGAGAATCAAGATCTTCGATGATCGAAAAATGCGCATGCAGGGGATTCCCTGGACGCGGTAATGGACAAAACACCATTCAAATTGTGTCAGAACTGTCACCACAAGTACGCACAGAAGGATCAGCACTCAGTCTGTAACCTGTGCCTGCCGCTGGATCATCAGAGCGCCGACTGCAACGCCTGCTCAGTCTTCACCCCAAAGACTTTGAGAGTGAGGGAAAGACCGCGGCAAGTCGATCATAACATGCAGGGCCAAGGACCACTGCCTTCGCTGCGAGACCTGGGCCTCGCCAGTGAAGAAGATAATGTTGCCGAAGGACCAGAGGGCGACGAGGAAAAAGATGTTTTGGTCGTGGAGGTCGAAAAGAAGATTGCAAAAGAGGTAAGGGAGTTGTCGACCTAAAAAAAAAACAGAAGAGTCTCAAAAAACAGGCTCTAAACTAGCAAGGGGAGTCCCGGTGTCGAAAGATTCGACGACCGCCATGGCATCCAAACCAAAACACATGGTAGGTTCCTTGGATATGGACTCCGAGCAGGTTAGGTCCTCGAAAGGACGAAGACGTCGGAAGACGCTCGAGAAAAGGACGCATCGGCGTTGAAAAAAGAGAGACACAACCATCGACAGCCACTTCGGCATCAACGGATGAAAAACTGAAAGCCGAAGATCTCGACGCCGAAACACACTCTGCCGTGATAGAAAGGAAAAGGCTCGAAGCCGAAATGGCAACTATACTCCAATGAAAGAGAGACTTCGACGAAAGCTTGAAGCGCTTCAAAATTCCACCAAAAACAAAGGATACAGAACGGGAGACAGTCGTCGAAGAACTGATACCGCCGACAACCCCTTAGCCAGTCGATGAAGAGCAAGAATCCTTCTTCGGAGAAGACATCGGCGAAGATGACCAAACGTATCCTGAATCGTCGATCTCTGAGAATCAAGACCTCCAATGGTAAGATGTCTGAGCAGATTCACCGGAGGAGGCTGTCGAGACATATCCTTCCAGGCCTTCACCCCTAGATGACATTGGCATGTGCAATCCAGTGGTTAAAAAGGCAGCAGACACTTATGGGGTGCCACTGGAGGAGGAAAAACCGCAATCATGTTTTCTATTAGAGACACTAATGCCTACACAATCCAGAAACCAATTTCTCCCAATGCTACCAAGCGTACTAGAACAGGGGAAAGAGGCATTCAAGGAGCCAGCTGCATGCAAGGCTATAACTCCAAGAGCTGAAAAGAAGTACAAGCACTCTTCTAAAGACCACATATACATCCGGGGATCGGTGCCGGCTGACTCCATTATTACATCAACGGCAAGTAAAAGAACAAATGTCCTAGCTACAGTGGGACCACCTCCAGACAAAGCAAGCAAGAGGACGGACCTGGTAGGAAGGAAGGTCGAAAGGAGTGCAGCGAATCAATGGCGCATAGCCAATTCAAATGCATTGTTGAACCGACATGCCTACCAACATTGGGAAGAAGTAGGAGAGTTGTTGCCTGGTAGAAGAAGGGAAAAACATTGCAAATGCATGATTAAATCTGCATTAGATGCTGCTGAAACATCAAGCAGACAAATGATGATTGGAATTACAGAAAGAAGAAACGCATGGCTTAGAATTTCTGGATTCAAACTGAAGTTCTGAGGTAACATCATTAACTCGCCATTCAATGGTGAACAATTGTTTGGGAGTGCAGTTGATGAGAAACTCAATCCATTGAAAAAAGATAACGGAACTGCGAGGTCCATGGGAGCTCTCCAGTTCAGAGGCTTACTTAGAGGAACACCATCAAGGAGACCAGCAAGTAGGGGTACGCAACAACCTGCTACCTCTCATCAAGTTACCAGCAAACATACCAAGCGGGAAACCAGGGTACACAGCAGGGACCGCAGCAGAGCTGGCAATACCAAGGAAGGGCATCCTTTCGTGGGCGTTTCCGTGGCAGAGGACCGCCACAAAGGGGAGGGCAACAAACCTCAACAAAGGGACTTCATGCACAAATCAGTACACTCCGCAACAGTGGGGGTACACACAGACAAATTTGCAGTTCCTCCAACATACCACCCCAGTAGGAGGCAGACTACAATTTTTCCATCCAAAATGGAGGGAAATCAACACAGACGAGTGGATTTTAAACATAATACAGTACGGTTACTGCATAGAGCTAACCAAACAACCTCCAGACAAAACACCAAAGGAAAAACATTCCAAAGAAGAACTATCTCATCTCGTCAAAGTACAAGAATTGCAGTAAAAACATGCAATAGAATCGTACCGCACAGACAAAAGAACAAAGGAGTATGTTCAAAATGCTTCCTAATTCCAAAGATGAGCATAACATTAAGGCCAATATTAGACCTCAGGTTTCTAAACCAATTCATAAAGACACAAAGATTCAAGATGACTACCCTACAGGAAGTGCTACCTCTGGGGCAAACAGGAGAATATATTGCTACATTAGACTTAAAGGATGCGTTCCTACACATCCCAATGAACAACAAACACACAAGCCTATTAAGATTTGTCGTGGACAACAAACACTACCAATTCAGAGTATTGGCTTTCGGTCTAAAAAGTAAGAGCAAACTCATACAACCCATGTAAACAGCATACATGAAGTGGTAGAGACACTAGCTCAGCGGGTTATCTCCATACACTGGGAAAAATCGTCAATAGAACCGGAACGTAAGAAGGTGTTCTTGGGCGCAGAGAAACACTGTTCGGGAAAGCATTCCCCAGCAAAAAAAGAACAGCTCTATTGAAGGAGACTCCTCTATACCAGAAGGTGCATCATCTGACAGTGAGGACAGTGGAGAAATTACTAGGAATTATGGCCTCATGCATTCATTTAGTTCCCAATATTCGTCTGCACATGAGACCATTTCAAGAATGGCTCCAAACATAATGGGCACAAGCTACAGGGAGTTGGGAGAATGTTGTGGTTGTCACAGAGTTCATCAGGAGAAGGCATGGTGGAGCAAAGCAAACCTAGAACAAAGGAGTGTTTTCACACCTCCAACTCCAACAGTGACCATAACAGATGTGTCCCTACCCTAGTAGGTTGGGGAGCACACATGAACAATCTCAAAGTAAGGTGATTGTGATGTGGTGAAACCCATCTGTATCTTGGAACTAAAAACTGTGTTCTTAGCCTTAAAAGCCTTTCAGAAATCGCTATACGGGAAAAGGGTGTTTATACAAACCGACAACACTACAACTATGTTTCACATAAACAAGGAGGGACTCGGTTGGTAGCACTTTCAACTCTAGCACAACAGATTTGGAGATGGGCAAATCCAAAACAGATAGACATGTTAGCAATACACCTACCAGGGAAGGACAATCTAGAAGCAGACAGACTGAGCAGACAAACCGCATCCCACGAGTGGGAACTGAACCAAATAGAAGTACAAAGAATTTTCAAAGAATGGGCAACACCACAAATAGACCTATTTGCAACACCCAACAATGCAAAATGCCAAGACTTCGCATCCAGGCAACCTTGCAACCAGTCCCTAGGGAATGCGCTATAGATAGACTGGTCAGGGATATTTGCGTATGCTTTTCCCCCCCAATACCATTACTGAACAAAGTAATCAACAAATGCAGAATCAGAAAGATGACAATGATTTTCATAGCGCTACAATGGGCCAGACAAACATGGTTCTCGGAACTAATGGATATCTCACAAGGTACAATGCACAAACTTCCAAAAAGAAAGGATTTGGTAACGATGCAGGACAGAAAAAGTGCTTCATCTAGAACCAGAGAGCTTGGGCCTAGCAGCATGGCTCCTGAGGACTTAGAACAACCATTGTGCTTTCTGGTAGTTTGAGATGTGAGAATTCTAAGAGAAGCTAGGAAGCAAACGACAAGGAAATGTTATATAGTAAAATGGAAAAGGTACACCCAATGGTGTCTTCAAAAGTGTCGATCAAGAAAGATTACAAAAGAAATAAGTGCTAAAATACCTTACACATTTACTACAAAGTAAATTATGTATTTAATCACAAAGTACATTTAGCAGCAATTGTGGCGTATACAAGAGGGGAAACGGGGAAGAGCTGCTTCACCTCGCATGTAGTCAAAAGGTTCCTAGAAGGGGCGAATAGAATTGCACCACCAAAGATGGTACCAGCACCAACTTGGAATCTAAACCAAGTTCTAGCACAAATGATGAAAGCACCTTTTGAACCACTACCCAAAGGATTGCTACAAATGCTTACAATAAAGACTGTATTTTTAGTAGCAATAACATCCTTGCGTAGAGTTAATGAATTGCAAGCACTAACGCTACAGGAACCCTACTTCCAAATGCATAGTGACAGGATTGTCATGAGGACAGATCCACAATTCATGCCGAAGGTAGTGTCAAAATTTCCCATAAATCAAGGTATACCAATACCAAGTTGCTTTCAAAACCCTAAAAGCAAAGCGGAAATAGCTTTGCACGCTTAACGCAAGAAGAGCAGTCCGTTATTATGTGGAAAGAACTAAACAATACGGGAAAACAAAACAGTTATTTGTATCCTTTGTGCTCTTGGTTATTGGTCTTCCAAGAAACCTTTTTGCAATCACAAGATGGATAGCACAAGCCATACAATTGTGCCACAAACCAGCAGGACGAACTTTACAAGGGGCGCCATGGGCGCATTCAATAAAGAAGAAAGGAGCAACTATTGCATTTCTTGCTAGCACTCCAATCCAGGACATTTGCATGGCTGCAACATGGTCTTCTGTGCACACATTCCCTAAACATTACTGTGTGGACATTCAAATGAACAAAGAAGCACAAGTAGGACAAAAGGTCTTACGGCATCTATTTACAAACCAAAGTTCATCTTCTACCCAGCCACCACGAGACCAGCAAATCGCTACAAAGTTTATGCACAGCATAGTGAATCCAGAAAAGATTCATGCTGCAAAACGAATAGTTTCTTCCCTGTCGTTTTAGTTTTGCAGCTCGATGAATTTTCTGGATTCACTATGCTGTGCATAAACTTTGTAGCGATTTGCCAAGAAAGAACTATAAGGAGGAGAGAATAAAGAGAAAGACAGAGAAAAATGAAAAAAAAAAAAGAATCCGAAGATGGTTACCAAAGGTGGGAGCTTTAGGAGGAAGCCCGTCGACGTCACAGAAGGGCACCAAATGGTACAATGTCGTCGACACCCACCAACAGCAAAAAAAAAAGAGAGAAGAAATACTATAATTCTCGACCCAACCACTAGATGGCGGAATAATGCACAGCATAGTGAATCCAGAAAATTCTTCAAGCTGCAAGACTACACCGACGGGTAAGAAACTATTAGTTCCCCTGGATGCAAGAGTTGCCCTTGCAAGACAGGGTTTATTTCTCATGAACAGGCATACAACTTGATGAAGCGCCTTGGGAGATGGGGTGGAGGAGATGGGGTGGAAGGTTAAGTGTAACACTGCTTAAACACTATGCCAGACTATGAGCGGGGGAGGGGAATAGGTTGAAGGTACTTAATGCCCCAAATTCAGTATTCCAGCATATCTGGCTTGAGGTATCATGCTGAACTGGCCAGACAGCGCAACTGCTGCTTTTCACACATGACCAATTCTCGCTAGAGGCAACATACTGAGGCTGGAAGATTAACTAGCTAAAGTGTTGCAGTGCCTTTGTTAAATGAAACAATTGTCTCTATTTTCTCTCCAATTCAACTTCCCCTCCAGTTCCCTATGCTCTTACTTTCCTTGCCTCATCTGCCTATCTTCCTTCCTGACCCTTACACTCTCGCACCTGACATCCAAGCACCATGCTATCCACAATGAGCGATGTTTGCTCCACTGCTGCACTTGCTGTACCGAATGTGTTAGCATGCACTAATGTCTGTTTTACACTGCTTCCGCCACCACCACCTGCTCTGTACCTGCAAGTTTTCTTAAGACAGTTTGTCCTGCTTATATGTTAAGTTTCTGAAGCTTAATGAAAATCTTTACACTACATGACATTGCCAATCCTTGTTTTGAGCTGACAGTGTTTTTTTTTTTCTTATTTCTTTTTTTTTTCCCTTCTTTTTATATTTTAAGGGCCTTATACATTTGTTCAACAACATCTGCTGCTGGGCACTGATCCTCGAACAATCCTTAATAATTTATTGCCTGACACCATACCTCCCCCAGAATTGGATGACATGACCTTGTGGCAAATTGTTATAAACCTACTTTCAGAACCACCGAAAAGAAAAAGGCGTAAGGATATTAATACTATCGCTGATGTTGTGAAGCTGTTAGAAGAGAGCAAAAGAATTCTCGTCTTGACTGGAGCAGGGGTATGTATGTGAAGTATACAATAATCAGACTTCAGTGTTGATGTACACTTCATCAATTAAAGTAGCATACTGAATGGAGTAGACCGTAATTGAACAAGTTGAGTGGGAGAGAACTAAACGCATTTATTTTGGGTTCAGCACACTGTTGGGCAAGTGTAAATGTTGATGGTATCTCAAAGGTAACCTTTGATAGTCACTGCAGCGCTGCACCCAGTGGCAGACTCCAAGAGGCAGATTGATAACCTGCAGCCAAGCTGATTTATCGAAGCGTAAGCGCCATCTTTTCTCTAACACCCATTTCTTTCCACTGTTGCCCCTCCTGATCTCAATGCATCAAGCCTTGTTTATCTTTGTCAAAGACCTGGACTCTGTCATTATGGACAAGGACCAAATGTCCCTTATCTTTAGGTCGTGCCTACCACAATAGCCTAACAATAATTTACAGGGTCTTGAAGCTCATCCATTGCTTACAATGGACTTGCTTTATTTCACTCTGTTTACTTGCATCTTATTCAATGGCTTCTCTTCTCTTTTTGTGCATCAATTATCTGCAAAGCTTTAATGGTTTCCTGTGGATGCTTTCTCCTGGTGTCTTTGTTTATGGAGCCCATAGCAGAACCTAAGTCTGGCAGTGTTTAAGAACCAGGATTTGGGCTGTGCCTGTCTCCTCCTGGCTATATCTGGAGAGTGGTAGCCTTCACCACAAAGGGGAAGTCCCTTTTGGCCTGTAAGTGGAGAGCAGAGGTCAAGGATTTGTTAGTGCGAGGGATGGGCCATCGCCACACCAAGACGGTTGACACGCTGTCCGTGCAGCAGCTGATAGGTTGAGGCCTATATGAGTTTGTAGGTGACTATTGCGTATGGATAGAAATGGCATGGTAGTGCAGGCTATAAACATGTCTCAGGTGGAAGGTAGAGTGTATTTAGTTAAGGAAGAGGGTATTGGAGCAGGCTTCGGTTGGCATGCAGAGAGCTTGCTCACCTACGTAAGATAGGACCAGCAAAGGAGTGACTTTGGGGTGGCAAAGGAGCTCCTATGTAAGTATTTTGGTGGATGCCCAGGTATGTTGCAGCTAGTTTCAGTCAGCTTATCTAGTAAGAAGATTAAGGCTGGGGCGTAAGGTTACAGTGTACCTTGTTTAGAGGGGCACAAGTGGGGCCGTAGTGAGGTGGGGGATAGCAGAGAGGTGCTGTCAATGGCTGGAAGCGCACGTGGCGCTTCAAAGGAAGAGTCATTGTTAACTGCTACAGCCACTTTGGATATCAAATTCTGAGCCAGAATGCATCAAGACTGCCTCTGGGAGGGCATTGGTGTTGAGGCTGCTGGCTCCAGGACACACCGGGATTTTGCTGGAGCAGGTTTGAGATGGGGGACAGGCTGGTAGGGCTGGTGCCACATCAGTGGGTGTCCTCTTATTAGTTTCAGCACAGCTACTTCGTTCATTCTTCTTGTCGATTCTTGTCTGAGGAAGCAAGGTTCAGAGTTGCCTCTAAGTACTAGATTTCAGGGCCTTACAGGCAAGTAAAGGTTGAGACCAATGGGTCCCTTCCTTGGAGGGTTCACCCCCCCCTATTATGCCGCCCTATAGTGGGAGGAGGGGGCATATGCCTCACTCTGGTTGGCTTGGTCCCCCATCTGCAAGATGGCGGGGATGAAGAGTTGTGCTTCACCTCGCCTTCCCCACCTGAGGGGTGGGGCTGGCAAAGGTGGTCACACCTCCCTTCCTCTTTTGGTTTTACCACCGATTCTCCCGCCCCAAGTGGGGGTCTGAACTGGTGGGGGCCAGTTGCTGGAAGCAGCCAAGGCCTGGGGTAGCTCACAAAAGTGTCAAGCCTCTGAAGCTTCCACTTCGTGGACCCTACCCATCCTGGGGGAGGAGAACTGCACCTTGTCCCAGGATGTGCATTGTTTCAGACCCCTAAGAGCAGCAGGCTGTCGACCCAGGGGTCCAGAAACATGTCTGGTGGTGACAGCTGAGGAGCAGCCAACCAGCTAGGACACTAGTATTATGTCGTTTTTAGGTCTCGGATGCGTGGGCTGCGCACATGCGCAGTCTCGCTGGCGAGATTTAACGTTTTTAGGGTAGTTTCAGTAAAGGCTTTAAGTCCCGCCCCTCTTTCCCATTGGCTGGCGTCACTGTTTATGCTAAACGGTGGCCAGCCATTGGGAAAGAGCTCTTTGTGACGTTTACTTTTGGCTCTTTCAGACGGCCCACTTGGACGGGCTCGTCTGCTTTCCTTCTGCCGTAAAAGGTTTCTTATCTTTATGGGGCCATGTGTTTAAACACAAGAAACCTTTTAAGCAGATGAGCCCATCCAAGTGGGCTGTCTGAAAGAGCCAAAAGTAAATGTCACAGGACATACCTAATTGGTTCCAATGCCTGGGGCAGGCAGGCCCCTGCGCCGGAGTTAGAGGGGGCTCGGTGACTTTGGGCAGACTCCTCCCAGACCCCGCTGCAGTGACTCGCAGGCAGGAAAGACCCCGGAGCCACGGTTTTAAGAGCAGTCTGGAGCAGGGGCCGTAGAGACGGGACAGGAGGCAGAGAGCAGTGCCGATCCGCACAGAGAACCCAGGAGACCGACCATGGCAGCCCCCCAGGCCCTCCCCGCTCTCGCGGCTCTCCTCGCCCTGTGCCTTCGCCTGGGGGCCCTTGGATTTAACCTGGATGTTGGGAACCCCGCCGTTTACACCGGACCAGGGGGCAGTTATTTGGGATTTTTAGTGGATTTTTACCTCCCGGACTTGCAGAGGGGAGCCTGAGTAATGGAAAGTTGAGCCGGAGGGGGAGTTTCTACTACCCGGTCATAAAATGCACCCCCTTCTCCCCTCACTCACGCTACGGCTTTTAAGGGGGCTGGGTGCGTTGGTCACTTTCCTGTTCTTTTACGTTGAAGGCAGTCCCAACAGCTTTGTTTCAAACATAATTAAAATGTAATTAAATGGGGGCTCTGTGGAAAAAAAAAAAAGCGCCCCACAGCCTGTGTCTGCTCTGTGTTAGAATCCCTTGATGGAGGGAGTGGTATGTTTAAATGCTGCACGCCAGAGAAGTGCCACGTGCTGTTTTGCGTTGAGGTGGTACTCTCACAAAAGGGTCATTGCAGGCAACTGGCTGTGCGCCTAAGTTTAGCCTCTGCAGGTCGCCTGTGGGGGTTTCATGCCACAGGTTGGCCGTGAAGTAAAATTTCCTCATGCAAGTGGTGGTCTCGCGGGTCACGTCTCTTTTGTTCATTCTGGCGAATCCTTCATTTATTATCCCGTGTTTCTGGTGGGGCATACGGGAGAGTCTAAAATGCTTTTTCGAGGGGAATCGTAACAATCGTGAGCTCTTAGAAAAGGGGTGTGTAGCCGGTTATAGGGGTGCCTTCTGTTGCCGTGTGAGACTAAGCCCCTCACACCAGGATAGTGTTTTGGGATGGTCCCGGGGCTTCCTTTTGCCCGGGAGGGGCGGGGTGGGGAATCTCTTTTGATGTGAGTTTTGGCTCTTGCACCATGTTGCGAGCACGATTACAGCAGAGGGAGCATTTGGTGACAGGGTGGGACTCCACTCCCTGATGGAATTAGCAGGTCTGGGAGGCAGCAACTGCCCCATGGTAAGTGAGTGAGCTATTGTGTTTTTTTTTTGCCGCCGTGCTTTGTCTTTAGCACTTAGAGTGGTTGGTGAGCTCCCAACCACCCAGGTGCTGTGGTACAGCGCTATCTTGGAGATTAAAACGAGGTGATGTGTCATCACTGGGTGCAGCAGGGCCAGTGACTGACACAGAAACACGAGTCTTGGTTGCCCTTCTCTGCCCCGAGGATGCCGACCTCACAACCCTAGTGCCCTGTGGCACCAGAGTGCGCTGCAGTGGCAGGGGGTGGCGCTCCCAGAATCAGGGCTGTGCTGGGTGTATATATTAAAAGGCTCTCCATGGCCCAGCATGGAAGCACGTCTCTGCCCAGAGGGTGCTGACCACACAACCCCAGTGCCATGTGGCACCAGAGTGAGTGCCAGGGGTGGCGCTCCCAGGATCAGAGCTGTGCCGGGTGTAAATATATAAAAGGCTCTCCGTGGCCCAGCATGGAAGCACTTCTCTGCCCAGAGGGTGCTGACCACACAACCCCAGTGCCATGTGGCACCAGAGTGAGTGCCAGGGGTGGCGCTCCCAGGATCAGAGCTGTGCCGGGTGTAAATATTAAAAGGCTCTCCGTGGCCCAGCATGGAAGCACTTCTCTGCTAGGCCCCTAGTTTTTAACTCTCACCAGTAATGAAGATTGAAGGTTTAATAAAGGCAGTTGCCCCTCAGTTGTATTTAATCGTTTCTAAATCGATTAGTGTCCCCAGCCGGGGGACTGGTCCTGGGGACCCCAAGAGTGGGCAATGCGCCGTGTGGCATCTTGAGATGTCATCTATGTTGCTAGGCACTGTAGAATGTTCTCCTCTGGATGAGTCTGATGATGTAACCTCTAGAGGACAGTTGCTGCCTAGCTTTCATACCTACAAGACCTGTTATGTGGATGGGGTCTTTTCTATGGAATAAACCAATCTACCTGAATCTTCCTGGTTGATGTCTTCATTACATTTGGCGACTGAGGATGGGATACACCTGAAGGCATTGATTTCTACACTTTAAAGGATTATTTCTACCATTGAAAAGATCTCAACATTTCTTCTTCAAAGCTGAGAAACTGCTGGTGAAACCTACTCTTCACGTATTTTTTCTACTTGATTTTAGTGTGGAGTAGAACTGGCGTTTTATCTTCTACACAGGTGCCTCTCTGGATTGCTTCGCCGGTACCCCTTTGTGGATTGATATTGGTTTTAATTTGAGGCACATAGCGTCGCCTGTCTGGACTTTGCCTTGGGCACAGACACTTTGTTTGGGTAGAAGGAGACGGCGTTGTCACTCAGGGCTTGCATCTGTGCCCGGTTAGGGTGCTGCCCACTGTGGTTTGGAACTTTCCTTCACTTTTGGGACAGGGAGCGTGTTGTGCCCCACTGCCGATTTACTCTAAACTGGGCAAATCTCTGTTGACGTGTTGTGCCCCACCCCTGAGTTTATCTAAACGGTGCATCAACTGATTTGGCTCTGGGGAGTTTCGCCACGTCGGTGTACGCTCGAGAAAATTCAGCTGTAAGGTTTATGTTTGAAAAAGTACTGCACGCACTCACCTCGTGGACGAGTGTTCGAGTCCAGCGAAGTTGAGTGCCCCGCGAGTTCTGTTCCTTCCCTGGAACACAGCCTTCATCACTCCGTCACCCCGACAGCCTGCGTCTCCACACGAAACTCTTCTACGGCAAGCGCGTATAGACGCACCTACGTCCCTGCACGAGACGCGTGGTTGCTTAGCAATGGAAAACAACTCTCCTCTCTGCGTTAAACGCGCCGGCGAAAACTAAGAAAACACAGATATGAAAGGAATATGACCGCCTCCAGCACTCGGCGCTTACATTAAGGAGACAAAACCCTATATTTATCATTTTGTTTCTCATTTCAGCTTTTTATTCATTTCAACAGGTTGAAGGTAAATTTGAAGTGTATCCTAACAGTGATACACACACTTTCTTCTAACTTTAACTCTAAAACAGTGACACGCACACTCTTGTGTGTCACAATTTTTTTTTTTTTTTTAAATGGGGTAATTTATTTATGTTGCTACGGAAAATTGCTTTAATTAACTAACTGAAGTTGTAAATTAAAAAAAAAAAAGTGTAATAGTTTGCTAATTTAGTTTATATCTGTTCGAGGCATGTGGGCTGCTGAATTCATATCTGTGCATAGATCGCCGCCTAGTGTTGGGTCCGGATGATTGCACATTGTTGTCCTGGAAGAGTCTTCGAAGTATCATGAGATAGGTGGCTCCTCCCCTGGACTACAGTGCGCATGGGCATCCTCTCCATCCTTAGATTGTTTTTTTCCGCCATTGGGTTCGGATGTGACCATCTTAGCTCAACTTAGGAATACTTAGTTTTAGGCCAAAAGGCCTTTAGTTTTCGTCGGTATAGTTACCGTTCGGTGTCGCCGACTAGCTTTAGTGCTCCGCACCCTCTTCCAACTTCTGACCAGTTTGGTTCGACGTTCGATCGATGGAATCGAGACTCCATTCAAGAGGTGTCCGTTATGCCACGCGAAGTACCCTCATATCGACGTCCACCCCGTCTGTAATAAATGTCTCTCGCTGGATCACGACGAATCAAAATGCATGGCCTGTGCACGGTTCCGATCTACGAAGACTCTGCAGAACCGACGGGCAGCGAGGCTGGAGGCGCAGCAAGCAGCGCCTGCTCCCACCAACATATTCAGCACCGAGGACGCCGAGAGCGTGGAAGAAGTGTCTCTAGCCCCGCTTCAGAACACGATTCCCGATCGGACGACGACGACGAAGTGATCTTTCGACGTGAAGAAACCGTCGATGAGGTAGGAGACTACGACGGGGCCGAAGAAGACAGCTCTCCCAAAGAGCTAGGCCAATCCGTCGAAACGGAGGCCGAAACTGTACGTCGTCATCAGGCTCCGGTTGAGGGATCGCCTTCAGGCGTTACCCAAGATCAAACACATGGTTCCTCGGCCCCACCTTCCGGTCCGGCCTCGAACACTCTGCAAGAGCCACTATTACCGAAGACGACCGGGTTGTTAAACCCAAAACCATCCATCGCTCCAGTCCCTTCAAAAACGAAAGTGAAACTGGTGGTGGTCGGATCGAAGGAGTCTAAACCATCCACTGCTCCGACGCCGAAAAGAGTCGTCGGCTCCGACCGCGTACAAAGAGACTTCGGCGCTGAGCTCACCGCAGCGGATACGGTTGCCACCCAGAAAAAGCACGCCCTCGGGCACCGCAAGGCACCGAGACCTTCGGCGCTGACACCGAAGGCCATAACCTCCGCAGTCAAGATGGCCGCCCCGGCTACCACAACGCCTAGCGCACCGGCGCCGATGAAGTCCTAGACTACGTCGACTGTCGATACATCCTTTCAGGCCAGTGACCCCCTTCCTACAACAAAGTCGGGGCTGGCCTCGACGTCTACTACTAAGGGGCCCATCAAACCACCATCTGCGTTCACTGTGCAGCAGTTCTCCGCATCTTTACAACGCATCCGTGACCGGGCAACCCTCCACTCTATCTCGGGTCCCGACACACTCAAGCCCTCCAACATTACGTTTGGGCTGCCACCGGCATCGGCACCGAAACTATTTCAAATTCGGACACGTGTCCTCCACACACAGTCCACCACCTCTGGCCTTACAGAACAAGAGTCTTCGGGGCCACAATTTATCGACGCCGACACTGGCAAGTTAATGCTCCACAAGCGCAAGATAACGCCAGTTAGGGAAGAGGAGCCCTACAAAATTCCTCTTAAACGCAAACTGCCGGCGGAGCAGAAACCAGTGCTCCAAGAACACTTCCAACACTTCCATCCAGATCCGCAGTCCTTTTCCCCTACCCCCTCCGAATCGGACGCAATACAGGACTATGGCGGGGAAGATTCCATCTACCCTGGAGACGTAGATCCTGATGAGCACCTACAAGACCCGGATCAGGCATGGGATGACCCCACAGACCAAAGTGTCGCGCCACATACTCAAGATGCGCAACTCTATAACGTAAAAACGTCTCCTACCGAGGACACAGCTGCATTTAATGCCCTCATCGAGCGGGCTGCTGCTCATCATGGGGTGGAACTCCATTCTGATGCCATTGAGGAAGACTTCCTGCTTGACACTTTCGCATCTTCAGAAAGAACTGTCCAAACCCTGCCCATGTTAAAAGGGGCTCTCAAACCTGCTAAAGACATTTTCAAGGACACCACAAGAGCCCGGGTGTTAAATCCTAGGATTGAAAAAAAAATACAAGCCTGCACCCGGTGACCCTAAATACATTAGGGGTCAATTGCCGTTAGACTCCATGGTGGTTGCCAATGCTCGCAAGAGAGCCCACTCACAAACGACTGGTGATGCTCCTCCCCCAGACAAGGAGTCAAAAGTACTAGAAACATCGGGCAAACGCATTGCAGCGCAAGCAGCGAACATCCTGCGCATTGCCAATACACAGGCACTCCTGGCACGTTATGACAGGTCACATTACGACACTGGAGTCACTGCTCCAACATCTACCAGATGAGTATAAGGAGTCAGCGGAGCTACTCATTAGAGAAGGACAACTCCTCACTAATGCATCCATAAAATGTGCCCTTGACGCAGCTGACACAGCGGCTAGGGCAATAAACACAAGCGTCCTGCTAAGACGTCATGCATGGTTAAGAATCTCCGGCTTCAAACCCGAGATCCAAAACAATATTCTGAACTTACCAGTTAACACAGAATTCTTATTCGGCCCAGACGTTGACACTACCCTAGAAAAGATAAAGAAAGACACTGACACTGCGAAATCAATGGGGGCTCTGCAAACGCAGCAATTTTGTAGTGGCTCCTTTCGTCGCACTGGAAATAGAGGCACAACAAGGGGTCAGGGGTCACAACAGCAGTATACTAAAAGTGGCGCACAAAGCACCTATGACAAAAACAGGGGTGGATATCGTGGATCCAGCACCAAAGGCAGGGGACGTGGCGATGGCAACACCAGGTCTTTTCCAAAAAACAAAGTGACGCCCTCTCCTTACCCCCCGACCACATAACACCTGTCGGGGGACGACTCCAGCTGTTCCTGTCTGCATGGAAGAACATCACCACGGACAGGTGGGTCAGGGACATCATCCAACATGGGTACTGTCTAGAACTAACTTCCACTCCACCCAACATACCACCAAAGCACCGTCCTATGTCAGCCGAACACTTAAATTTACTCCAGCAAGAACTGCTTGCTATGCTCACAAAAGGGGCAATAGAAGTAGTGCCCATCGACCAGCAGGGCACAGGGGTGTACTCTCTGTACTTCTTAATCCCAAAAAAGGACGGCTCGCTCAGACCTATCCTAGACCTGCGACCCCTAAACCTATATATACTATCGGAGCATTTCCATATGCTCACCCTCCAGCAGGTTCTCCCACTACTCAGTCAGGGAGATTTCCTAGCTACGCTAGACCTGAAGGATGCATACTTCCACATACCAATACACCCTTCACACAGGAAATACCTCAGATTCACTATTCAAGGGAATCCCTATCAGTTCAAAGTTCTCCCCTTCGGAGTAACAACAGCACCCAGGGTCTTTACCAAGTGCCTGGCAACGGTGGCCGCGCATCTGCGAAGACAAAACATTCACGTCTTCCCTTATCTGGACGACTGGCTAGTTCAGGCCAAGTCAGCACAACAATGTGCCACCCACATGTCCCATACCATTCACCTTCTCCACGGTCTGGGATTCTCACTAAATTACCCAAAATCAAGTCTCCAACCTGCGCACTTACAACAGTACTTAGGCGCAACGATCGACACTCTGGCTGCCACAGCTCAGCCAACTTGTGAGAATCAACAGCATGCAACAGGTGATCTCCAAATTCCAACCTCAGCACTCCCTTCCTGCGCGAGTATTCATGCAGTTGATAGGCATGATGGCCTCCTGCATTTTCATAGTCCCACACGCGAGACTACATATGCGCCCGCTTCAGGAGTGCTTGGCACGTCAATGGAATCAGGCTCACGGGCAATTAAAAGACCTAGTGTTGGTAAGCGGTCGGGCATACAACTCTCTGCATTGGTGGAATCCACAAAACCTTTGCAAGGGCCGACCGTTCCAAGAGCCTGTTCCACAAATAGTACTGACAGCGGACGCCTCTCTTCAGGGATGGGGAGCTAATGTACTCAATTACACAGTGCAGGGACTATGGACGACACAGCAAAAGAAGATGCACATCAACCTTCTGGAACTGATGGCAATCTTCCTAGCCATGAAGGCAATCAAAGTACACCTGTGCAACAAAGTCGTGTTGATCCGGACGGACAACATGACTGCCATGTACTACATACAGAAGCAGGGAGGAACACACTCTCCACAGTTGTCTCATCTGGCTCAGAGCATGTGGAAGTGGGCCATTCAAAGGAACATATTCCTCATGGCGGAACACCTCCCTGGCAAGGACAACCAGATGGCTGATCTGCTCAGCAGACACAGCCACCAGATGCACGAGTGGGAGCTACACCCATCAGTACTCCAACCGTACTTCCAGCAGTGGGGTCATCCAGAGATAGACCTATTCGCCACAAACGAAAACTCAAAATGCCAAAGCTTTGCCGCCAGGTTCCCACATCCATAGTCGCAGGGCAATGCGATATGGATGAACTGGTCCGGCAGATTTGCGTACGCTTTTCCCCCAGCGCCATTAATACCGCTGGTGGCACGCAAACTGCGACAGCACTCACTGACACTCATCCTAGTTGCTCCAACGTGGGCGCGCCAGCCATGGTACACCACCTTTCTGGAACTTTCCGTGGTGCCGCTTCAAAGGCTGCAGATTAAACCCGCACTTTTAACGCAGAACCATGGCGAAATTCAGCACCCAGATCCGCAACAGCTGAACCTGGCAATCTGGCTCCTGAAGTCTTAGAGTTTGGCTACCTAAACCTGCCACCTGACTGTATGGAGATCATCAAGGAGGCCAGGAGACCCACTACCAGAGCTTGCTATGCAGCTAAATGGAAGAGGTTTGTCATTTACTGCAACAACAATGACATTAACCCGCTAGACGCATCCATTCAAAACATAATCTGCTACCTCTTACACCTATACCGATGCAATCTGGCATACACCTCGATACGTATCCATTTAACAGCAATAGCAGCCGATCTCCAAAACAGGCAGCACCTCTCTTTATTCAGAGTGCCTGCCATCAAAGCCTTCTTGGAAGGACTTAAACGAGTAATTCCCCCAAGACGCCCACCAGCACCGTGTTGAACCTCAACTTGGTCCTCACCAGACTGATGGGTCCGCCCTTTGAACCTCTCCATTCATGTGAGATTCAATTCCTCACCTGGAAAGTGGCTTTCCTGGTTGCCATCACTTCCTTAAGGAGAGTTAGTGAACTCCAGGCACTAACCATTCAGGAGCTATTCATTCAGGTCCACGCAAACAGGGTTGTCCTACACACCAACCCCAAGTTCATGCCCAAAGTCATATCACAGTTCCACATTAATCAAACTGTCGAACTGCCCGTTTTCTTCCAAAATCCGCAAAATGTCGCGGAAAGAATGCTTCATACACTAGATGTAAAGCGGGCTCTCATGTACTATATTGACCGGACAAAGGCTTTTAGAAAAACTAAACAACTCTTCGTTGCCTTCTCTCCACAACACAAAGGCAACGCCATTTCCAAAACAGGAATAGCCAGATGGATCGTTAAATGCATTCAGATTTGCTATCACAAAGCTAAACGCACATTAACGGTTCCCCCACGAGCCCACTCAACACGAAAGTTAGGGGCATCCATGGCTTTCCTAGGAAACATCCCTTTACACGAAATTTGTAGAGCAGCCACATGGTCCACTATACATACATTTACCAGACACTACTGCGTAGATGTACACTCAAGGCAGCAAGCAGCTGTAGGACAGGCTGTTCTCAAAACTCTTTTCCAGACTGCTGCAGCTGGCACAGGTAGCCGCCGCTAGGGGGGGTACTGCTATATATTCTATGCACAGATATGAATTCAGCAGCCCACATGCCTCGAACTGATTATGCTACTTACCAGTATGCATCTGTTCTTGGCATGTAGGGCTGCTGACAGTCATATCGCCCACCCTCCTCCCCGGCGCCTGTCGCGGCTGCAGCACTCAGTATTTTCTGTATAGCATGGCCATCACTTACTATATCTACTCCATCACTGCCACAATGGCGAAAAACAATCTAAGGATGGAGAGGATGCCCATGCGCACTGTAGTCCAGGGGAGGAGCCACCTATCTCGTGATACTTCGAAGACTCTTCCAGGACAACAATGTGCAATCATCCGGACCCAACACTAGGCGGCGATCTATGCACAGATATGAATGTCAGCAGCCCTACATGCCAAGAACTGATGCATACTGGTAAGTAGCATAATCATTAAAGCTAGTGTTTGAGGGACGGGGAAAAAAATGCAGAACGTTACTGCACCCCCGTTTGTTTTGTCAACGCCAGGTGATTTCCTCCCCCCCCATTAAATGGAGAAAGGTTTTTGAAAGGTATGCGAGAGTGTGTGGCTCATCCCTAAGTGCAGAGAGGTAAACCGCACTACTTTTACATTGTTTGGGTTCCGAAGGACAGGAAGTTTTTGATCACCTTCCTGAACTTCATGATCGCAGCCTTAACGAATACGAAATTTGCATTGCTAAGCTTGACAAACATTACTTGCCCAAAGTCAGTACCATTTTCGAGAGATACCATTTTGGGAGGAGAAATCAATTAGAAGACGAGAGTATAGAGAACTGTTACATCTCTTAGGAAATTAGCTTCGTCGTGTAAATTTGAGGGAACTCTTGATGAGCGAATAAGAGATCAGTTCATGCTGGGTTGCAGCATTGAACGCGTTAGGGAAGAATTGTGGCAAAAAGATGAGCCAACTTTGGATGACGTAATTGTAATTGCAAAAAGAATAGAACCTTCATTAAAATGTGTTGATGTCATAAAGAAAAATGGTGAAACCAAAGAAAGAAATTCCATTCAAGCTGTTGCCACTAAACCTAGAGTGACAACAGGTAACCAGGGTAATGAGAAGATGGACAATTCAAAAGAAATAGGAAAGAAATTTGATTTCTCAAATGTGAAATGTTTCCATTGTGGAAAAACAGGACACTTTGCAAATGACAGACAATGCCCAGGGTGGAAGGTCACGTGCAGTAAATGTAAAAAGAAGGGTCATTTCTCTGTCATGTGCAAAGGAAGAACTACAGAGGCAAAATAAGTGAAGTGTACTATGATGTGGATGATACTTATGAATGTCAAGATGAGGTAGACTGTGGCCAAATACAGGTTCAAGCTGTGCAGAGTGAGGAAGGGAAAAAATGTCCTGTAGATGAAATTTTAGTGGAAGGAAGACCCACTAAAGTTCTGTTTGACTCGGGTGCAAAGATTAGCATTATCTCAAAGGATTTCTATACCAAAGAAGTTTGTGGAAAGGTAAGTCTTTCGCCCTGACATAAAACCATTTGCATACGGAGGGGAGCCCATTAAATTGTCTGGCTATTTCTGGGGTTTAATTGACTATCAAAACAGGTTAACAAGCGCTAAAATTTATATTTCGCAAAAAGGAGACAGCATTTTGAGCTGGTTCCACCAGAGGGATCTAGGAGTTATGTTGGACCCAAATTCCTCACCCCCCCATCATACTTAAAAAAAAAAAAAAAAAAAAAAAATTACAATTACAATTCAGTTTGTTAGTCAGAATACTGTGGATAAAGGATTTTGTGAGAGTTTGAAAACGAAATTCCCAAGTGTGTTCTCAGATAAGTTAGGGTGCCTCAAAGGGTACCTTCATCATATTCGTATGGTTGAGAATGCAAAACCTATTTGTTGCAAGGTTAGGAATGTACCAATTGCAGTAAGAGAAATGGTCAAAATAGAACTAGAACGCTTAAAATCGGAAGGGGTGATTAAAGAGGTAGAAGCTACACAATGGGTTGCTCCGGTGGTCGCCGCAAAGAAGGGGGATGGATCTTTGTTTGTGTGTGGACCTTCGCGAATTGAACAGGAGTGTTGTTGTCGACCGTTATCCGCTGCCTAAGATTAACGACATGTTAATGCTGTTAAAGGGGGCAAAGGTGTTCAGCACCATTGACCTAAGGTCGGCTTATCGTCAAATTAGATGAGGTTTCGAAAGATTAACGGCGTTTGTCACTCCTTTTGGCACTTTTCGTTTTTCAAGACTTACCTTTGGCCTTGTATCAGCAGCCTCAGTCTTCCAAAGAGCGCTGGAAAAGGTTTTGAAAGGCCTTACGGGCGTTAGGGTTTACCAAGATGATATATTGATCTTTGGAGGTGATACTAACGAGCATGATGATAGACTGTACATGGTGTTGAATAGGTTACAAGAGTTCAACCTGATGGTAAAGATAGAGAAATGTAAATTTAGAAGAGACTCCATTGAGTATTTAGGACACACCATATCTAAGGGTGGTGTTTTACCAAAAGAAAGTTTAATTACTGCTATAGAAAATCTAGCCTCCCCAAAGAATAAAGAAGAACTTATGAGCTTCCTCGGTATGGCCGAGTATTATAGTAAATTTGTAAGTGGATTTGCATCCTTATGTGTTCACATGAGAGCGTTGCTCCGCAAAGGTTCTGAATTTCTTTGGGATAACAGCTGTGAAAAAGAGTTCGATGCAATCAAAGAGAAATTGAAAACTGCTCCTAAACTGTGTAGTTTTGATCCGGAAAAGAAATGTATTTTAGTCACGGACGCAAGTTTAAAGGGGTTGGGAGCTGTCTTACTACAAGAAGGGCGTTCTCAAGAACAAGTGATTCTCTTCTTGTCAAGGAGTTTGAGGGGCGCTGAATTGTGCTACTCCGTGATTGAGAGAGAAGCACTTGCTGTTTATTGGTCTATAAGAAAACTAAAGAATTTCCTTTGGGGTGGTGAGTTTGAAGTCAGGGCTGACCATAAACCGTTGTGCGAGATCTTTAGGAATAAAGGTATTGATGCAGTGTCAAGCAGGATAACGAAGTGGATCGTGGGTCTACAAGATTATAAATTTGAGGTGAAGTACTTGCCTGCGGTGGAAAATAAAGTAGCCGATGCATTGTCCAGACTGGTTGTTGAGGATGACCAGAATTCAGAAGAGTGTGAACAAGATGATGATGTGGTTTGTGTCTTTGAAGAGAAAGTAATTGACAAATGCAAATGGCAGGAAGCTTTACAACAAGATATAGAGCTAACTAAAGTGTCGGAAATAATTAACAAGGGTTGGGAATTAAAACACAAGGAGGATGCAAGCTTGGCAAAATATTGGCATGTGCGTGATCAACTGTCTCAACGCGATGGACTCCTTTTTAGAGGTTTAAGGCTCATCCCTCCCAATTCTGTTAGAGTAGAGCTTATATCGTTGGCACATATGACCCATCAGGGTGTTTCTAAGACAAAGGAAAGACTTCGATTAAATTATTGGTGGCCAGGCATGGATCTACAGGTTGAACGTGTGATAAGAGATTGCGTAAAATGTACCCTTAGTGAGAGGGTAGCCAAACCTAAAACGCAACCCATGACCATAAGAGACAGACCAGATGCTCCTTGGAAAGAAGTAGGTTTAGACATTCTGGGTCCAATACAGTTTTCTGGTACCGAATGGTATGTGTTTGTACTAATAGACTTTTTCTCTAGGTGGCCTGAGATTGGAATCTCCAGAGGAGTTGAAACTAGGCATGTCATAAGTTTTCTTGAAAAAAATATTCGCTAGGGAAGGATTGCCTGATAGCATCCTAACTGACAATGGGGTACAGTTCGTGTCTAAGGAAATGCAATTATTTTTGGAAGCACGTGGTATTAAACATAAAAGGTCTTCCTTGTACCATCCAGAAACAAATGGGATGGTTGAGAGATTTAACCGTGTGCTTAAAGAAACCATCCGCATGGCACGGGCGAATAGTTTGGATTGGCGTACTCCGATTTGGAAAAAGGTGGAGGCTTACAGAGTGTCCCCTCACTCTGTGACGAATAGAACTCCCTTTGAATTGTTTAGGTCTAGATGCCCAAACACTCTGATTGCCCCTCCTTGGGTAAACAATATGCAACCTGGTTTACTGGGTGAGAATGAAAATAAAAGTTGGAAACTGCATGAGTCTGAAAGTGTAGAAGCCAGGAAAAGAATCCATGATTTAGGAAAGTCTGTTAGAAAAACTTTAGTCAAGGTTGGGGATTGGGTTCTTATAAAGAATCCCTCAAAGAAGAAATCCATGTCAGGGTTTTTGAAACCCATCCAAGTAACCAAAATTTTCAACAACGCTATAAAGACTGCGGATCATCGTATTTGGAATTTAAACAGGGTGGTGGTGGTTAGGAAAGATTTTGTAGCTGGTCAATTTGATTCAAATTCTGCAGAAGCTAAACCTAGCCATGTTGCTATTCGCAGGTCTTCAAGAATCTCTTCTCCACCCAAGTTTTTGTGTGATTTTGTTAAATAGGTCATGTTTATTGTTGTTATTTCATGTTTACGGTTTAGCGGTAGACTCATTTGTTTCTGTTATAAAGGATGGAGATGTGTGGCATCTTGAGATGTCATCTATTTTGCTAGGCACTGTAGAATGTTATCCTCTGGATGAGTCTGATGATGTAACCTCTAGAGGACAGTTGCTGCCTAGCTTTCATACCTACAAGACCTGTTATGTGGATGGGGTCTTTTCTATGGAATAAACCAATCTACCTGAATCTTCCTGGTTGATGTCTTCATTACAAGCAGCTATTGAGGTCAGTCAATTAAAAGTGATGGCTCTTAGCAGTGCTACTGAAGGGCCCGTGCCTCTGGCCACTAGCAGGTCCCCCCCGGCCCACTTAAACCATCGAAGGCGGGAGAAGTAAACGTCTCCTCAGGTGCTTTGCTGCTGATGATTAGCGCCGTAAACCCCAGCTTCGACGCCGTCCGAGGCCCCCCTCACCCATAGTGCAAGCGCTCAGCATTGGCCGGAGAAGCACTTTGCTCCATGTCACTTCCAAAATTTTACAAGCGGGGTGTCTGCCCCGCTTTATGACTTCCATCAAAGAGGTTACCGTCAAGCCTAGAAACGAGTCTGTCTGTTCAGGGCGGGACATATTTTATGTCAACGACAGAATCAGTGCAGAAAATGAACAGTCCACTCCTGTCCTCTGCTGTGTTGGCCGCACTGGTACCCACTGGTCTCCACTGGTCACTTCTGTGCAGAGATGGAGTTACCATTGCTTATGATCTTTTTTTTTTTTTAAGGAGTGCCTCCGTTTCGCATTAAACCATGTTTAATAGCAATTGTGTGCACACACCGGACACGATCATTGTTGTTGTTCGCTTGGTGATGAAACATGTTACAAAACCCGCTTATCCTCAAGTTACTTTCACAGGCTCGTTTTTGACTGGATGATGTTTCAAGTTGTCATTTGTGTAAATCAGCCGCAGTTTTGTGCTAGCATTAAAAACTGTAAGTGGTAGTGAGGGGCAAAAGTTAGCTGTGCACATGGTTTGTGTGTGAATATATATATATTCACTGAAAAAACCATAGGTTTCACACACGTTATAGTTAGGAATTAGCATTTAAAAAACCTTGCAAATTCACTTAAAAAACCATAGGTTTCACACAAGTTATAGTTAGCTGTACATTTCACTCGTAAAACACCAATGAAATTCCACGTTATAGTTAGATCAGGTAACTATAACTTGCGCCCCCGCAATGCACTGCTGATGACGTCCCATATTACATCAGTTATGACATGGTCAGTGACATCACTCATGACATCAATGATGACATCTGAAATGACACATTGTGCATTGCGGTCGCGCAAGTTATAGTTACCTGATCTAACTATAACGTGGAATTTCATTGGTTTTTTACGAGTGAAATGTACAGCTAACTATAACTTGTGTGAAACCTATGGTTTTTGTAAGTGAATTTGCAAGGTTTTTTAAATGCTAATTCCTAACTATAACGTGTGTGAAACCTATGGTTTTTTCAGTGAATTTGTACGTTTTTTTAAATGCTAAGTTATGTATTTATTTTTAATTTTTGCGCGCACGGTGCACTTTGCGCACCATGCGCGCGCTGTGGGCACTCGGTGCGCTTCGCGCACCGAGCGCCCACGTTGCGCATTTCGTACCGTGCACGCCTCCATTTTTACAAAATATCAATTGTTTTTTTCTCCCTTGGGGGTCCTTAGATTTATATATTAAATGTGATTGTTAATTTCATTTTTTTTTTTTTTACTGTACGCGCACTCCGCGATTTTTTTTAAAATTATTAAATTTATTTTTCATACTGTTTGGTCCTTCGTGAACCCCCTGACGAACGCTAGGGGGTCTGCAACTCTCTTCGTTGCCCCGTTTTCATGTTATCAACCTTTGTTTTTCAGTGCGAGAGACAGAATATGGCGGCCGATACTTTCCGATTTCGACCGATTCGAATGTTTACAGTCATGTAACCACCAATCAGAATTGAGCTCGCGCACGGCACCGTACGCGTACGGTAAGCTTACCGTAAGCGCACGGAGCGCGCTTACAGATATATATATATATATATATATATATATATATATATATATATATATATATATATATATATATATATATATATATTGATTTAAATGCTATTTTCTCAGGACCTACTGAACAGATTTACACCAGACCTGCAAAAGGCACATCCCTGACCTGAGGACTACCTCTCTGCCCAATTTCAAGTAATTCTGTTCAGCCGTTCGGGCTGTAGCTCGGACTAAAGGTCCTATGGGAAAATGCATGGGGAAAACGCGTTTTGGGACCCCCCTTTTTTCTCAGCCCCCGCTTGACTAATCCCCCCGAGACTTTCAGGGTAGGAGCGGAGTGTAGCGCCCCATTAGTTTTGAAAAATTTGCGAGGGTTCGTCAACTGGCGCCAAAGTTATTCCAAATAGAATGTTGCGGATTTCCTATGGAAACACGGTCCTAACTATAACTATCTACTGGCGACCGCCAGTAGAATATATATATATATATATATATATATATATATATATATATATATATATATATATATATATATATATATATATATATATATATATATATATATATATATATTTTATGTGTGTTAATGCGTGTGCTATCTGAGGCGTGCTATGTGTGTTCACACCAGTGTGTGTCTTGCAGTTTCAACACTGCGACCCCTTGTTCTGTATCGAGCTAAGAGCTAAAGGAAGACACAGAACCTCGGTGGGGTGGGGCGGGGGGGGGGGGAGGAGGTTGGGAGCTTCTCGCTTTACTTAATAGCCTATTTAAACCTTTCCCTGTAATGGAAGGTAGATTGTTTAATATCAGCTGTCACATAGCTTTAGTGCTGCTTTAAAACACACAAACCTCACATCGAACAGTCACTTCAAATTAAATCAGTCCCAAGGGGCTCGAGGCTGGGGGAGTGGGTGCTGGGCGGGTTGTTCTTTCCGTGTCTCTATAAAGGAAACCACCTGTAATGTCGCTATAATCAATATATGTTTTCAAACCCCGAGATGCTAGGAAGACTCGCTCACTACTTATTGCTGTGAACGCCTGCTGAGAGCTGCTCGTAAACATGGCTTCTGGAATGAAGACACTCTCCTTTCTTTAGGGGCTCTGGTGCCTGGGGTGGATGGCTATGAGACAGAGACCCTCCCCCTTTGAAAATTAAAATAAAATACCAGAAAGTGACCTTTGACCCACCCTCCTCGCCCCACCCCATGCACCTGACACCTTAAGACCACCAGTGCTTATATAGGCATCTAAATACCTGGAAATAGACTTGAAACATGGTAAACATGTGTAATGTGCGTTGTATGGCGTTTTCAAAGCCACGAGACACTGCGTCACTTCCCAACCACCTGCGTCATTGCCCGCTGCATTGTCTTCTTTGTTAAAAAGTGGAAATTGGGATCCAAGGGTTGATGCCTGGATCTGCAGGTGTCAGTAGATATATGAAATGAACCTTTGAAGCAAGGATTGGTTACTTAATAAGTGCTTCCTAGAAATACTGACGTGATTTGCCCCAATCTACAAATAGGCATTGACAAAGCCAATAATTTTGATGTTTGTATTCACACTGACCATATCAATAAAAGAATTACCACACCAGTTAAAAACCAGCATTTGCAATGCAATAGGTCTCGCCTTTGCACAAGTTTGAGCTATTGGCATTGTAAATGACTGCCTTTTATTTATGTGTTTTAAAAACCTGCAAGCGGTGCATAAACACGCACTTTGTACTTGTACTTGTAGTTGTTGCTTACGAGAAGCAAGGCTGGCAGTAACTGCGCCTCTTTTACTGCCAGCCTTGCTTCTCGTAAGCAAAGACTATAAGTGCAAAGTGTGTGTTTACGCACCACTTACAGGTTTTCAAAACACACAAATTAAAGGCACTGTCATTTACAATGCCAATAGCTCAAACTTATGCAAAGGCGAGACCTATTGCATTGCAACTACTTGTTTAGGGGGCATCTCTAAGATGCCCGTGAGTGCATTTCTCATTAAATCCCACACTGGCATCAGTGTGGGTTTAATGTGCTGAGAAGTTTGATACCAAACTTCCCAGTTTTCAGTAAAGCCATTATGGGGCTGTGGAGTTTGTAATGACAAACTCCCAGCACCATATACTAACGGCATTACTGCACTTACAATGACTAAGAATTGGCTTAGACACTGTAGGGGCACAGGGCTCATGCACCTATACCCTCAACACTGGTATAGTGCACCCAGCTAGAGGGGTGGCTGACCTATGCCAGGGCAGTGAGTTGTAGGCATGGCACACAGGGATGTGTGCCATGTGGACTCTTCACTTTGTTCTGCACCAAAACACGCTGCAGAGAGTGAGTGGGAGTGAGTGAGCCTCTCACTCTCTCACTTACACTCACTCACTCGCGAACTCTCTCTCCCCCTCTCTCCCTCTCTCCCTCTCTCATGGTTACATTTTTATTTTAAAGTGTTGCATGCAAATTATATGACATTTCGTTTATTTAAGAATTGCTGCACATGACATAGATACATGCATAGGGGATTTCACACTTGAAGTGTCCTACATCATGTTCACAGAGAAGCACTGGAAACCAGTATTTAAACAACTGCTAAGACCCTCATTCGGAGTGGCTTCTTAATTCCATTTGTTGTCATAACAGCATGTTCAAGGCATATGAGCTGCAGAATTCACACTCTGTGCCTAGATCGCCATCTGGTGTTGGGGCTCTGATGCTTGCACCTTGTTGTCTTGGAAGAAGTCTTTCGTAGTCACGAGATATGTGATTTCTCCCTTGGACGATAGTGTGCGTGGGCATCAACTCCATCCTCAGATTGTTTTTTTCCGCCATCGGGTGTAACTTCTGCGCTCCGGTTCAGTACTGTATTATGCAAATCATAATAAAAACTCGAAGGTATTGTTTTTGTTCACGTGCCCTTCGACGCACTCCTCATATACCAGATTCCAGTCGTCGATTCGGACTGCTGGGCCTATCGACACCATTCGGGCCTACGGCTAATGGAAAGGACTCCATTTAAAAAAAATGCCCCCAGTGTGGAGATTAATTCCCACACCGAGACCAACACAAGGCCTGTAACCTCGGTTTCTTGCACGAGGAGAGTAATTGCCAGGCCTGCGCCTCCTTTCGATCCAAAAAGACGATCTGTGATCGCCGGGCCCGATGATATGTTATGGTGCAACGAGCAGCTCCGGTGCCGGAGGACATCTTCAACGAAGGCCCCGATGTCCCGGAGGAGGATTCGTAGTTTCTGAGGCAAACCACTCTGACTCAGACGACCACATCACTCCAGGTCAACGAGTGAGTACAACTTCCCCTACCCCAACCCCACCTGGGAAAAAGAAGGCTCCGGTTAAGACTTCGCCTGCTGGCCCCAGTCGCGACCAAAAGAAAGCTTCAGAAGCCCCACCCCCGGCTTCGAAGACCAAGGAGAAGCCTTCCGACAGCTTGGGACCGAGCAAGCTGCATATCAGTGCCCCACAGACACCGTCTGCACCGAAGCCGGGAGCTCATCCTACTCCCGCAAAAAAGCCATTGCGCTGCACACCTCGGCACCGAAGGAAAAGGCTTGGGTTCAAAAACCAAAACATTCGGAACCGAAAAATATTTCAACATCGAAGCCGAAGGATCCAAAAACCCCTTCGAAGGCTACAGAGCAGAAATCAAACCCCGCACAGACCCGAAAAGATCGGTTCTGAAAGTGACTACCCATCGATCCGAAAGAAAAAACTCTCCAAGTGGACCCCAAAACAGGACATGTGGTCAACGTTCCACACAAGAAAAGGAAATTGGACACCCCACACATCCCTTCGGTGCCTGTAAAGAAAAGACTGTACCCTTTCACCTTTACAACCCTGTTCTTCCTGCTAAGCCTTTCTCTCTTCCAAATTCTCCCATAATTCCACCATACTCGCCACCACCACAGGATTATGATGATTTAGGGGGGTGGGAGAGTGAACAATGACCCTTTCACTGACCCTGATGACGACACAGACGTACCACAGGACGATTGGGATGATTATGGTGACCCAGTAGGTCCTCCAGACCTTCCTGATCCCGATGCATACCCAACAAAGCCATCTCCCCCAGATGACAATATTGGTTTTAGTCCGCTTATAGACTGAGCTGTCCAGTACCATGGTGTTCAAATACTTTCGGACCCCACGGAGGAGGACTTCCTGATAGACACCTTTGCACAGTCACAAAAGGCTGTACAGACCTTACCAATGTTAAAAGGCATCATTAAACATGCCCCAGACATATTCAAAGACCCTGTAAGGGCTAGAATTCTCAATCCCAGAATTGACAAAGAATATAGACCCGCTCCTAATGATCCCACCTACATCAAGGGTCAACTACCTTTAGATTCTCTAGTGGTGACCAATGCTAGAAAACGTGCCAACTCTCAAACCTCCGGTGATGCTCCACCTCCAGACAAAGAGTCCAAATTATTAGATGCTTCGAGCAAACGAGTTGCTGCCCAAGCAGCTAATCACTGGAGGATAGCCAATGTGCAGGTATTACTTGCCAGGTATTATAGGGCTCATTACGACCAGCTGGAAACCCTATTGCAGCTTTTGCCTGATCAATATAAGATCAAGGCCAATGATTTGATTCAAGAGGGTAAATTAATAACTAATGCATCAATCAAGTGCGCCCTCGATGCAGCAGACACCGCATCCAGGTCCATTAACACTAGTGTGTTACTAAGGAGACATGCCTGGTTGCGCATTTCTGGCTTCAAACAGGAGGTACAAACAACTATCCTCAATCACCCGTTCCATCGGGAACAACTTTTTAGTCCAGCTGTAGATACAGCTTTAGAAAAAATGAAAAAGGACACAGACTGCTAAATCCATGGGAGCATTACAGTCTCCATCCACACAAGGCTCCTTTCGACGCTCCTTCTATAAAGGCACATTCAAAAATATCAGTGCAGACACTGCTTCTTCCTCCTGCAAAAACCCCACACAAACATCCCTCAACAAGGGATATTTTAGAGGTGGATACAGAGGAAATAACAAAGGAAGAGGCTGAGGTAACAACAACACTCGAGCCTCTCCCTCTAAAAAGCAGTGACTTCCCTCCAGACCATTCCACTCCAGTCGGAGGGAGACTCACAGTTCCTACCTGTCTGGAAATCCATCACTACAGACAAGTGGGTAAGACAAATTATCCAGTATGGTTACTGCCTGGAACTCCACCCAAATAGCATCCAATGTCCACGGAAGCATGCAATAGAACCAGTCCCCATACAACATCAAGGAACAGGAGTTTACTCTCTCTTTCCTAATCCCCAAAAAAGACCGTACCCTAAGGCCAATATTGGACTTCAGACCTCTCAATCTCTACATACAGTTAGATCATTTTCACATGATCACTCTTCAACAGGTTCTTCCACTGCTTCAACAAGGCGACTTCCTTGCCACACTAGATCTCAAGGACGCCTACTTCCATATCCCCATACACCCTGCTCACGGTAAAATACCTAAGGTTCACAGTGGACGGCCAACACTATTAGTTCAGTCCTTTCATTTGGGATGACCACAGCATCCAGGGTGCTCTCAAAGTGCCTTGCAATGCGATATGGATGAACTGGTCAGGCAGATTTGCGTACGCTTTTCCGCCACTCCTGCTCTTAACACTAGTAGTACGCAAGCTCAAACAGTCTCTCAAAATGATCCTAGTTGCTCCAACATGGGCACGGCAACCATGGTTCACAACACTACTCGAACTCTCAGTAGTTCCACACCAAATATTGCGTCTCATCAAAGCTGCTAATGCAGAACCATGGAGAGATAAGGCACCCAGATCCAGCACAACTGAATCTAGCGATCTGGCTCCTTAAATCCTAGAGTTTGGTTACCTTAACCTCCCACCAGACTGTATGAATATTATTAAGGAAGCCAGACGCCCCACTACTAGAGCTTGCTTTGCAGCTAAATGGAAGAGATTAGTCATTTACTGCAATAATAACAAAATTGACCCATTTAGATGCTTCAATTCAGAACATTATCTGCTATTTGCTACACCTACAAAGATGCAATCTGGCATACTCTTCAATAAGATTACATCTGGCTGTCCCGGCCGCCTACCTACAAAACAGACATTTGTCATTGTTTAGAGTACCCGCTATCAAAGCCTTTATAGAAGGCCTTAAAAGGATATTTCCACCCAGACTGCCACCCTCTCCAGTGTGGAACCTAAACATTGTTCTTACTAGACTCATGGGTCCCCCATTTGAGCCTTTAGACAAATGCGAATTACAATTACTTACATGGAAAGTAGCTTTCCTTGTCGCAATCACCTCTCTCAGGAGAGTAAGTGAGACCCAGGCTTTAACCATACAAGAACCATTCTTACAAATACATCGTAACAAGGTGGTTCTTAGGACAAATCCAAAATTCCTTCCCAAAATAATCTGTGCTTTCCACCTTAATCAGTAGAGTTACCAGTATTTTTCCAAAATCCTGATTCCGTAGCGGAAAGAGCTCTTCACACGCTCTACGTCAAAAGAGCTTTACTTTACTACATAGACAGAACTAAAACCTTTAGGAAAACAAAGCAACTGTTTGTAGCTTTCTCGCCACCTCATAAAGGCAATCTTGTTTCCAAAGCCGAAATTGCCAGGTGGATAGTAAAATGTATTCAAATATGCTATCAGAAAGCAAAACGTACGTTAACAATTCCCCCTAGAGTGAATTCAACACGCAAACTAGGCGCTTCCATGGCATTCTTAGGGAACATTCCCCTAGAAGACATTTGTAAAGCAGCAACATTGTCTACAACACACACCTTCACCAAACACTATTGTGTAGATGTGCAGGCAAAGCAACAAGCTTCTGTAGGCCAAACTGTTCTTAAGACACTTTTTCAAACCACTGCAACCGTTACAGGTGACCAGCGCTAGGGGAGACACTGCTGTACATTCTATGCACAGAGTGTGAATTCTGCAGCTCATATGCCTCGAACGGAAAATGCTACTTACCAGTATGCATCTGTTCATGGCATGTAGAGCTGCAGAGATTCACACACCCACCCACCTCCCCAGAACCTGTATCTGTTCCAGTGTTATATTACCCAGATACATTCTCATGGACATCTTTGTTTCTTACAAACTCCATTTCCCTTCATGGTGAAAAACAATCTGAGGATGAAGTCGATGCCCATGCGCACTATCGTTCAAGGGAGGAGTTACCCATCTTGTGACTACAAAAGACTTCTTCCAAGACCACAACAAGGTGCAAGCATCCGAGACCAACACCAGATCTGTGCACAGTGTGAATCTCTGTAGCTCTACATACCAAGAACAGATGCATACTGGTAAGTAGCATTTTCCTTACCAGTCACATTAGAATTATGAGAGGGGTGAATCAACCCTATTTCCTGGAATACTTGTAACAAGGGTCAGTGTGCTCAAAATGTTTGGTGATAAAGGTACGGACACATAGAGAAAAACTTAATGCAATAAGGATCACAGTGTTGTCAATTTGAATGCTAGGATTAGATTTGTTTTTATTTTTATCAGCTCAGTTATCAGACCACATCTCTGTTGGAATGGTATGTAATGTAACAATAATTAATACAATGAGATGGTGTGTGAAGATAAAAAAAAAATCCTCATTGTAATTCTCTGCAATACAGTGACTTACTCTACTATAGTCATAAATTGACATTAAACAAATGTATGGGTGAAGTACACTTAGAATTATTAGTTTTGCAGTGTGAATCTTTCTGGATTCACTATGCTGTGCATTATTCGCTATCTTGTGGTTGGGTCCGGAATCGTAGCATTTTCTTTTTTTTTTTTTAAATTTTTCTTTCTCAGTGGCCGGCGACGTCCCACCATTTGGTGTCATTTGTGGCGCCGGCGCGCTCCCAGCGGAAGCTCCCACCTTTGGTCGCCATCTTCAGATTCTTTTTCCGCTGTTGGGTCTGGATCGTTACTGATGAGTTCCAGAGTTTTTGTAAGAGGAATCAAGAAAATTAGAAGAAAATAGTTTTCAGCGACACCGGACTGCAGGTCAGGTAACCAGAGCAATGAGGGAGAAGTTTGGCGACCTAAACCTCGACGTTCAAAGGAGGATGAGCTCGCAGGGGGCACCCTGAGCGCAGGGATGGACAAAACACCTTTCAAGTTTTGCACCAATTGCCACCACAAGTACTCCCAGAAGGATCAACATCCAGTCTGCAACCTCTGCCTGCCGCTCGACCAAAGCAGCGAAGACTGCAACGCCTGTTCGGGGTAAACACCGAAGATCCTCAGAGTAAGGGAGAGGCAGAGAAGGGCAAACCACAACATGCTGGGCCAGGGGCCACCTCCATCGCTCTGAGACTTGGGTCTCTCCAGTGGAGAGGAGGACAACATCGCCGAAGGACCAGAGACTGTACGGTCGTCTAGGTCCATAAGAAGACATCGAAGGAGGTAAGGGAGTCTTCGACCCCTAAACACTCAGGCGACACTCGAAAGAGTGAAGCAAAAGCCCCGAGCGACACTCACAGAAGTGAAGCAAAGTCCTCGAAAGGAGTTCTGCTGTCTAAACATTCGACTAAAGCAACAGCTACCAGGGACAGTCAACCGAGCGGATCCTTCAAAAAGGACTCCCAATCGGCGAAAGCCCTCGAAAAACCAAGTTCGTTGAAGATTCCCCTCAAAGGACACCTCTGCGCAGAGAAAAGAAGGGCAGACTTCGTCGTCGACTGCCACGAAGAGAAGCGCTCCAAACCTCTATGCCGAACATGCCGCCAAGATGGAAAGGAGGAAGAAGAGGCTCGAGGCCGAAATGGCGAGCATCCTTCAGCGAAAAAAGGACTTCGAGAAGATGAGCCAATTCACCATCCTGCAGAAACCACGGCACACACTCTCTGCAGCTCTCAGCTAGCACAGAGCATATGGAGGTGGGCCATACCTCAAAACATTTTTCTCCTAGCCCAACATGTCCCAGGAGTCCGAAACACAATTGCAGATCTGTTGAACCGTCAAACACAATAGATCCAAGAGTGGGAACTTCATCCACAAGTTCTTCAACCATTCTTTCAGATGTGGGGGCAACCACAAATAGACCTCTTCGCCACCCACGAAAACGCCAAATGTCCAAGCTTCGCCGCCAGATATCCACACCCATTGTCCAAAGGCAATGCGATGTGGATGAATTGGTCAGGCAGATTTGCGTACGCTTTTCCGCCTCTCTCACTCATTCCATTAGTGGTGCGCAAACTACAGCAACATTCCCTAACTCTCATCCTAGTTGCTCCGACTTGGGCCAGACAACCGTGGTACACCATATTGCTGGAACTCTCCGTAGTTCCGCACCAAAAGTTACACCTCTCTCCATGCCTCTTAAACCAGAACCATGGAGAGATCAGACACCCGGACCCAGCTCAGCTCAACCTTGCGATCTGGCTCCTGAAATCCTAGAATTTGGTTACCTTAATCTTCCCCCTGACTGTAAGAACGTCATTAAAGAAGCTAGACGACCTACCACTAGAGCTTGCTACGCAGCCAAGTGGAAATGTTTCGTGATCTATTGTCACAACAATAACGTCAATCCCTTAGATGTGTCTATCCAACACATCATAGGCTACTTACTACACCTACAAAGATGCAACCTAGCCTACACATCTATTAGACTACACCTTGCTGCCATAGCAGCATATCTACAAAATGGACAGCATCTATCGCTCTTCAGAGTACCTGCCATAAAAGCCTTCATGGAAGGCCTTAAGAGAATAATTCCCCCCAGAGTGCCACCCTCACCAGTGTGGAACCTAAACATCGTTCTCACAAGACTAATGGGGCCTCCATTTGAACCTCTACATAAATGTGAGCTTCAATTTTTAACATGGAAAACTGCTTTCCTTGTAGCCATTACTTCGCTCAGAAGGGTCAGTGAGATACAAGCACTCACCATTCAAGAACCCTTTCTGCAAATGCATCATAATGTTTGTTTTCCGCACAAATCCAAAATTCCTTCCTAAAGTAATTTCTCCCTTTCACCTCAATCAATCTGTGGAACTGCCCATATTCTTCTTGCAGCCACAAACCATTGCAGAAAGAGCTCTACACACCCTAGATATCAAAAAAGCTTTACTCTACTACATCGAGAACACAACCTTTTCGTAAGACCAAACAACTATTTGTGTCTTTCTTACCACCACACAAAGGCAACCCCATCTCCAAATCTGGGATAGCTAGGTGGATTGTTAAATGCATACAGATTTGCTACCGCAAAACGAACGCTATCTGTTCCCCCTAAAGCCCACTCTACACTTAAGATAGGGGCTTCCATGGCATTTTTAGGGAACATCCCCTTAGATGATATCTGCAAAGGAGCTACATGGTCTACACCGCACACTTTCACTAAACACTATTGTGTAGATGTGCAAACTAAGCAACAAGCTAGTGTGGGCCAGGCTGTCCTCAAAGCACTGTTTCAAACAACTGCAACAGATACTGGTGGTCGCCGCTAGGAGCAAGTACTGCTATATAATCTATGCACAGTGTGTAATCTGCAGCTCATATGGCTCGAACGGAATAGGCTACTTACCAGTATGCATCTGTTCTTTGCATGTAGAGCTGCAGATCTACCCACGCCCACCCGCCTCCCCGGCTATCTTTATCTGTTCCAGTTTTATCTTATTTAGATACAGCACACATGGGGATCTTTCCTGTTTCTTACAAAGCTCCATCATTTCCCCGATGGTGAAAAACAATCTGAGGATGGAGCCGAAGCCCATGCGAAATATGATCCAAAGGAGGAGTCGCATACCATGTGACTTTCCAAGAGAAAAACTGCAACATCCGGGCCCAACACCAGATGGCGATCTATGCACAGTGTGTAGATCTGCAGATCTACATGCCAAGAACGGATGCATACTGGTAAGTAGCATATTCCTTTTAAGGTCCGTGTAGAGATGGTACTTAATTATATTAGAATGGTATAGGAATGGTGTGTATGATATTGATAAGTTTCCCACAGAGAGGGTGTATAATGATATTGGTGATTAAGGTCCCAGCAGAGACTATTTATAATGATATTGGTGTATCGGAGTTCGGCAACCCAGAATCTACGACCACCAAGATACCACATAAACAAGCCTTCTGTGATGTCATCAACAGCAAACTTGTTAATAAAACAAAGGAATTGGGAAACTACCTCAGAATTAGAGCAACAATCTTAACCTATAAAGAACATGAATGTTTAAACAAAAGATGCACATGGTGAACACTCTCTAACTTCCTTCAAATACTTATCTGACATGATCTGGTTAGAAGGTTGTCCCTCTGACAAGAATCTTCAATCAAATATCCAAGCAGATATGCCAAGCATACTGGAAAAAGGTGGTGGTCCAGCAGGATTTATAAGTAATCCTCTAATAGATAATTTGGGAAAAAAATATTTAACCATTGGATTTCTATATAACTCTCAATTCATTAATGTCGGACGATTTGATATCGCGTGCTAGGAAATGGGAAGAGGAAATTGACATTTCGGAAGATTTATTTTTTTATTCAATTGAATTAGCACTGAATCTGTTAATCCCGGCGCGACTACAAGCCCAGTATTATAAATCCTGCTTCTCATTATATTATACTCCAAAAAGGATTGCGAAATGGGGGACAGGGAAGGGGACTCTCTGCCCTAGATGTTAATTGTACCATGCAGATCTCAGTAACATGTTTGCTTCATGCAATAAATTAAGTAGTTTGAAACAAGAGATCACATATTTTATAAAAGAAATGCTTGGAAGGGACTTTGATCTTTCACCATCTCTGATTTGCCTTGGGGTGGATAAGGAGAGCCGTGGAAAACCGGGAGAACTGGTCTTCATTTGTATGGCAATATATCTGCTTTGTTTAGCATCAGCTTGGTTAGATCCATCCCCACCAGGATTTCATCAATGGTTAACACGTTTAATATCTAATTATAATTTTGAAAAAGCTATTTATCGGAATAGAGGGGCCCATGCTCGAAGGAAAGGTTTAAGGATATGGGAACCACTGGCTATATGGCTCGAGAGGTAAATAAATTTAATTTAACTTGAGTTCGTTTTGTTAGTATTGCGTATGATTCTTATGTCCAACCCCAGGGATGGGAGGGTAGGGAGGGGGATGAAAAGTTTATTAAAATAATGTGTATGTTGTATAGTGTGAGATTTAATCTTATATTTACTGCATTAATAGGTCTGTATGTATGTAATACAGTATTCTAATAGTAATCCTGCACCAATAATTTGTTTTATTAAAAAAAAAAAAAGTGAATTTACCCACCAGAAAGTCTCTGGTACAAAGAAAATTGAGGCTGAGCTATGAGAGTATTCCTCCCCACCCACATTAGCCCATCCTATTGCACTTGGGGGGAGCAGGCAATTTTGAAATACCATTTGTTCACTTTCCCCTGCCCCAATTCCCTTCCCACATTCCTAACCGTCCCTGCATGTCCCATCAGAGCAGATGCTAAATGTGCGCATTATTCCACATGGAACTTGACATTCTATGAAGAATTTCCACCTGAGTAAACAGGTTAACAAATTAGTCACCATACTGTAGTCATGAACTTGTAATTGCATGGTATTGGTAGTTTGTTGCCTCACTGCGTTTACAGGTGCAGAGTATCAACTCCACCAGTACAGTGCAATATGTAAACAGACCTTGTGTTAAAGAACATTGGAAAACCCATTTATTTCCTTTAAAAAGCAAGAGAATTCACTTTGTCAGTGTAGCATATCTTTATTGGTGCAACGGCATGTGCAGTGTTGAAGGTGGAAAAGATGTAGGAACAAACATATTCTTACGAAGTATCTATGCATTAGACAAATGTATGTTTATTAGGAGTGTGTAACATTCGCATAATTTGCTATTATGGAATTACATGAAATTATTACAAAATCATGTGAAAATATTCGTGACTTTGCACTATATTTTAGCATGGAATGCATCCTTCCATCAATTTTTGGGTCAGGAATTCATTTAAACAAGAGGTCCGCAAACAACAACCCTTTGTGTTGTACTGTTCCTGTCTGTTCATGGTAAATTTCTACAGCAAACTTCAGCATTTGCAGAAAATGTTTAACATAAACGGTGCATAATTATGCAAAGTGGCGTTGTCGTACTTTAATATTCGGGACCGCGTAGGGGACAGGGCCCTACCCCTGTCTATCTTGGTATTAGCGAACCGCAAATGGTAAATGCGGCATGTACGAGTGCTTTCTATATCGTTCTAGCTATAAATGCACTGCGTACACGTTATTCTGCTTCACTACGCGGGTTCCATTTTGGAAGCAGTGGCCATCTTGTCATTGCCCTCACATAGGCTATAATGGAGTAAATACGGGCCTCACAGTACATGGGCTTTCCCTCTGACTTCTCTGTGACCTGGGCAGCTGGCTCTGCTGCCCCAGGTCAAACCGGTCTCACGAGCTCCCCTTCCTCCGTCCACCTGTGATTAGCATCAGGGCTTGACCCGTCATAAAACCCTTTCATTCTATACAATCCCCCGGCTAATCTCTTCCACACCTGCTTGTTCCCGCTTTATGACTTGTTTCCCAAAACAGGAGATGCTCATGTTTATTGGGGGGTCTATTGACATACGATGTGGGATCTGAACCTTACTGTATAAATCATTGTGGGCTGGCCGAACTGGAATGTGGGATGGTCATCATGACTCTGCCTTTTCTTTGTAATGTACACTTGTATATTGCCGTATCATAAAACCTAGGAATGTATGCTTCAGGCAAGAAAAAGTGTATTTAAGATGAAGCCCGTTCCTATGATTTTCAGCAGTCTCCTGAGAACATACACGCTGTTGTACTTCTAGGATACCTGTAATTGGTCTGCAGCCAATAAACGAATCTTTGACTTCACCCAGAAGACTCTGTGTTTCTGTAGGTCCGGAACAGGGTGAACCCAGAAGTCATAGGGTGTGTGCCCCTGCACCGCTGGGTCTAAAATACCCAGTACTTCAGCGTAATGCTGTCATTTTAGGAATTTCAAGTTAGAAGCGTGGCCCGAAATTCCCAAATTCATGTGAATTATGGCGGTGTAATTTAAATTTCACCCAACACATGCTTCATGGCAGAGAACCTGCAAGAAAAAGACACTGTTTTCTCCATGGGGAAAAAAACGTTTTTAGCTATAATAACATTCCATTCGAGGCATGTGGGCTGCTGAATTCATATCTGTGCATAGATCGCCGCCTAGTGTTGGGTCCGGATGATTGCACGTTGTTGTCCTGGAAGAGTCTTCGAAGTATCCTGGGATAGGTGACTCCTCCCCTGGACTACAGTGCGCATGGGCATCCTCTCCATCCTCAGATTGTTTTTTTCCGCCATTGGGTTCGGATGTGCTTATCTTGACTCAAGTTAGGAAAAACTTTTTCTAGGCCAAAAGGCCTTTAGTTCGCGTCGGTACTGTTCCCGATCGGTATCGATAGTATCTTGTTAGTTTACTAACTTCCAGAACCAACTTTTTCGCTTCCTACCCGACCATCGACCCGTCATCGACGATGGAATCGAGGACACCATTCAAGCGGTGTCCGGTATGTAATGCGAAATATCCCCACATCGACGTCCATCCGGTGTGCAACAAATGCCTTTCACCGGATCACGACGAATCTACATGTATGGCCTGTGCCCGATTCCGATCCAAGAAGACTCTCCGGAATCGACGAGCAGCGAGACTCGAAGCGCAGCAAGCGGCACTGGCCCCGGCCGACATCTTCAGCGCTGAGACCGAAGACGTGGAGAACCTACCCTCCAGCCCCATTTCCGAACACGACTCCGGCTCAGAAGACGTTGAAGAAAGCCTCTTTCGCAGAGACGAAGACGACACCGAGGTAGGAGACTACAATGAGGCCTTAGGGGCCGAAGAGAGTAGCTCCGATGACGAGCAAGGCCTACCCGTACAGACTGAGGACATCCCAGTGCGCCAGTCTATGGCTCCGGTCGAGGGATCGCCTTCGGGCCTTACCCAAGACCTATCCCGCAGTTCTTCGGCCCCGCCCTCTGGCCCGGCCTCGGACATTCAGCGGCAGCCATTAATACCCAAACCGGCTGGCTTCCCTTCTTCGAAACCGAAAGCTGTATTGGTTCAACTGAAACCGAAACCGAAAGTAACGCTGGTTGGATCGAGGCCCACCACACCTTCGACGCCAGCAAAACCCATCGGCACCGAGCGCACCAAACGAGACTTCGGTGCCGAGCTTGCAACGACCGACGTCGGAGTCGACATACGGAAGAAGACCTTCGGTGCCACCAAACCTACTCGGCTCCCGGCACCGACGCAATCGACTCCGACCCCAAAGGTCAAACTGCGTGCTGCGTCTCACACCGCTTCGACAGCACCACCAAAGGCACACTCACCGAAGACGTCGACGGCCATTACCGCCCCTCGACTCGATGACTCACCGGCGCCGAAAAAGTCCACGACCGCTTCTATGGAACCGGTCGGCGCAAAGGAATCTATGGCGCTCCAGGTGCGGCCCGTTGCTGCGCAACGCACCAAAAACAAAACAGTCCTCCAGGACACATCGGGCTCCGAGCCAATAAAAGCTCCAACAGCCTCTTCGGCACCGGCCAACATTACTTTTGGCCTGCCGCCATCCACGGCCCCGAAACTGTTCCAAATCAGGACACGGGTCACCCACACCACGATCACGCCTGCCGAACGTTCTCCTGCGGGGACATCTCCGTCACATATCATCGACGCCGACACCGGCAGGATGCTGCTCCACAAAAGGAGAATAACTTCAGAGCCAGCTTTGGACTCCTTCTGGATCCCACTTAAAAGAAAGCTGCCAGTGGTTTCGGAACCGGTTCTTTACGAACCTCTCCATTCCCCCTACCAGGATCCACTGTCCTTCTCTCCCACACACTCCGACACAGATGTTTTGGAGGACTACATGGGTGACCACGTCCCCTACCCCGGAGAGATGGACCCTCAAGGCCAACAGGACCCTGATCAAGCTTGGGATGACCCTGTCGACTCCGGTGCACCTATAGATGCACAGGACCCGCAACTCTATGGAGCAAAAACATCTCCCACAGAGGACACTGCCGCGTTCAACGCCTTAATTGAACGTGCTGCGGCCAATCATGGGGTGCAACTTCACTCTGACACCGTAGAGGACGACTTTCTCATGGACACTTTCGCATCCTCAGAAAGGAACATTAAAACTCTACCTATGTTGAAGGGTGTCCTCAAACCAGCAAAGGACATCTTCAAGGAACCCACCAGGGCAAGAGTAATAAACCCCAGGATCGACAAAAAATACAAATCGGCGCCTGGGGACCCCACCTACATTAGAGGCCAGTTACCTCTGGATTCAATTGTACTTGCGAATGCTCGCAAGAGGGCACACTCGCAAACAACAGGTGATGCTCCTCCCCCGGACAAAGAGTCCAAGGTGCTAGAGACCTCCGGCAAACGGGTTGCCGCACAGGCGGCTAACATATGGCGTATTGCCAATACTCAGGCGCTCCTCGCTCGCTACGATCGAGCACACTACGACACATTAGAACAACTACTCCAACGTCTCCCTGACCAATACAAAGAAGGTGCAGAGACCCTCATCAGGGAGGGACAGCTCCTCACAAATGCATCCATTAAGTGTGCACTGGATGCCGCGGATACAGCTGCCAGAGCCATAAACACTAGCGTCATGTTGCGACGACATGCCTGGTTGCGAATCTCCGGATTCAAACCTGAGGTACAAAATAACATCCTCAACCAACCTGTCAACCCCGACTACTTATTCGGGCCGGAGGTTGACACCACCCTAGAGAAAATAAAAAAAGACACGGACACTGCAAAGTCCATGGGGGCTCTACAAACGCAGTCCTTTCGGAGCGGCTCCTTTCGTCGCCCCGGAAATAGAGGAGCAGGTAGAGGACAGGGGTCACAGCAAACATACAACAAAGGCAACACACAGAGCACCTACGACAAAAACACCCGGGGTGGATATCGTGGCTCCAGCACAAAGGGCAGAGGACGCGGCTACGGCAACACCAGGTCCTCCCCCAAGAACAAGCAGTGACGCCCTCTCCCTTCCTCCCAACCACATAACACCTGTCGGGGGAAGGCTACAAAGGTTCCTGTCCACGTGGAACTCCATCACCACGGACAGGTGGGTCAAAGATATTGTCAAATACGGTTACTGCCTAGAATTAACCTCCACTCCACCCACAATACCTCCAAAAAACCGTCCTATGTCCTCAGAGCACTTAACGCTCTTACAGCGGGAGGTGCAAAGTATGCTACTAAAAGGTGCAATAGAGGTCGTACCCATCCACAAGCAAGGTACGGGGGTGTACTCCCTGTACTTTTTAATACCAAAAAAGGACGGGTCGCTCAGACCTATATTAGACCTGAGACCCCTAAACCGGTACATTCTCTCCGAGCATTTTCACATGCTCACTTTACAGCAAGTCCTCCCGCTGCTCAAGCAGGGAGACTTCCTGGCCACACTGGACCTCAAAGATGCGTATTTCCACATACCCATTCACCCCTCACACAAAAAATACCTCAGGTTCACTGTTCAGGGGCAGCACTACCAGTTCAAAGTCCTTCCCTTCGGCGTGACAACAGCACCCAGGGTTTTCACAAAGTACCTAGCTACTGTAGCAGCACATCTGCGAAGGCAGCACATACACGTCTACCCTTACCTGGACGACTGGCTCATTCAAGCAAAGTCAGCCCAACAATGTGCCAGCCACATGTCCCGCACCATTCACCTCCTTCACAGTTTGGGGTTCTCACTAAATTACCCAAAGTCCCATCTCTAGCCCGCACACGTACAACAGTACCTAGGTGCGACCATAGACACTCTGGCGGCCACAGCTCAGCCAAATTTAGTGAGGATCAACAGCATGCAAATGCTGATTTCCAAGTTCAAACCCCAACACTCCCTTCCTGCGCGAGTGTTCATGCAGTTGATAGGCATGATGGCCTCCTGCATTTTCATAGTCCCACACGCGAGACTACATATGCGCCCGCTCCAGGAGTGCTTAGCACGTCAGTGGAATCAGGCTCAAGGACAGTTGAAAGACCTAGTGTTGGTGAGCGGTCGGGCATACAACTCTCTGCATTGGTGGAATCCACAAAACCTTTCCAAGGGCCGACCGTTCCAAGAGCCTGTTCCACAAATAATACTGACAGCGGACGCGTCTCTCCAGGGATGGGGAGCTCATGTACTCAGTTACACAGTGCAGGGACTATGGACAATACAACAAAAGAAGATGCACATCAACCTTCTAGAACTGATGGCAATCTTCCTAGCAATGAAAGCATTCAAAGTACACTTGTGCAACAAAGTCGTGTTGATCCGGACGGACAACATGACCGCCATGTACTACATACAAAAGCAGGGAGGAACGCACTCTCCACAGTTGTCTCATCTGGCTCCGAGCATGTGGAAGTGGGCCATTCAGAGGAACATGTTCCTCATGGCGGAACACCTCCCCGGCAAGGACAACCAGATGGCGGATCTGCTCAGCAGACACAGCCACCGGATGCACGAGTGGGAGTTGCACCCATCAGTTCTCCAACCGTACTTCCAGCAGTGGGGTCATCCAGACATAGACCTATTCGCCACAAGCGAAAACGCAAAATGCCAAAGCTTTGCCGCCAGGTTCCCACATCCGCAGTCGCAGGGCAATGCGATATGGATGAACTGGTCCGGCAGATTTGCGTACGCTTTTCCCCCAGCACCACTAATACCGCTGGTGGCACGCAAACTCAGACAACACTCTCTGGCACTCATCCTGGTTGCTCCAACGTGGGCACGCCAGCCGTGGTACACCACCTTTCTCGAACTCTCCGTGGTGCCGCATCAACGGCTGCGGGTCAAACCCGAGCATTTGACGCAGAACCATGGAGAGGTTCAGCACCCAGATCCGCAACAGCTGAACCTGGCAATCTGGCTCCTGAAGTCCTAGAGTTTGGCTACCTCAACCTGCCACCTGACTGTATGGACATCATTAAGGAGGCCAGGAGACCCACTACCAGAGCTTGCTATGCAGCCAAATGGAAGAGGTTCGTCATTTATTGCAATAATAATGACATCAACCCGCTAGACGCATCCATCCAAAACATTATTTGTTACCTATTACACCTCTACCGATGCAATCTGGCGTACACCTCTATACGTGTCCATTTGACCGCAATATCCGCCTATCTACAGACCAGGCAGCACCTCTCTCTATTCAGAGTGCCTGCCATCAAAGCATTCTTGGAAGGACTCAAACGAGTCATTCCTCCTAGCCACCCACCAGCCCCAATGTGGAACCTCAACTTGGTCCTCACACGCCTGATGGGTCCACCCTTTGAACCTCTACACTCATGCAAGATTCAATTCCTTACCTGGAAAGCAGCTTTCCTAGTAGCGATAACTTCTTTACGAAGAGTTAGTGAATTCCAGGCACTGACCGTCCAAGAGCCATTTATACAAGTTCACGCCAACAGGGTCGTACTACGTACCAACCCCAAGTTCATGCCCAAGGTGGTATCGCAGTTCCACATGAATCAGACTATTGAACTGCCGGTTTTCTTTCAAAACCCACAGACTGTCGCTGAAAGGGCACTCCATACCCTAGATGTAAAGAGGGCCCTCCTGTATTATATCGACAGGACCAAACCCTTTAGGAAGACCAAACCACTTTTCGTTGCCTTTGCCCCACACCACAAAGGTAACGCTATCTCCAAAGCAGGTATAGCCAGATGGATCGTTAAATGTATTCAAATTTGCTATCAAAAGGCTAAACGCACTTTAACGATTCCCCCACGAGCCCACTCAACACGTAAGTTAGGGGCCTCCATGGCTTTCCTAGGAAACATTCCTTTGCATGATATATGTAGAGCAGCCACCTGGTCCACTACACATACATTTACCAAACACTATTGTGTAGATGTGCAATCAAAACAGCAGGCAGCTGTAGGACAGGCTGTTCTCAAAACTCTTTTTCAGACCGCTGCAGCTGGCACTGGTAACCGCCGCTAATAGAGGGCACTGCTATGTATTCTATGCACAGATATGAATTCAGCAGCCCACATGCCTCGAACTGAATATGCTACTTACCAGTATGCATCTGTTCTTGGCATGTAGGGTTGCTGACATTCATATCGCCCTCCCTCCTCCCCGGCGCCTGTAGCAGCTGCAGCTCTCAGAATTACTGTAAAGCATGGTCATCACTTTCTGTATCTACTCCATCACTGCCACAATGGCGAAAAACAATCTGAGGATGGAGAGGATGCCCATGCGCACTGTAGTCCAGGGGAGGAGTCACCTATCCCAGGATACTTCGAAGACTCTTCCAGGACAACAACGTGCAATCATCCGGACCCAACACTAGGCGGCGATCTATGCACAGATATGAATGTCAGCAGCCCTACATGCCAAGAACAGATGCATACTGGTAAGTAGCATATTCATTACCATGCATGCACAGCCCAAAGCAAACGTGTCAAGTTTTAGGAGTCACCATTACCGAACCAAATTATATCGTACAGATCGGGACTTAACCCATCAGTGAACACCCAGTGTAGTCTGGCTGTCAGACTAGTAAATTATGTTTCTGGCCTACCTGCACTGCTGGATTAAGCGAATGATCATTTCCAACACATTTGCGCCATGTGATTATATAGAGCTGATGTTTTAGTTGGATTCATATTCCTGTGTGCTATTTTTTCACAGTACACCTTTCTTGACCTATACTACGCTAGTCCATGAATGCGATATACACAGTGCTCTTGCAGAGCTACTCGATCATGGCCTGCAGATATCATCACATCATTTGAATACAATGCACTTTATCATAATTGAAGTTTACGAAGTTTCTCTGGACTGAGACATCCAGTGGAATGCGTGTTCAATGCTCTTCAGGGGGGATTGATGGCTGCCCTTCCTGACGCAAACCATGGTGCTTTTGGTTGGGTCACTTAATTCACAATAGGCATCGTCACACCTGAAACGGACTGCTGCATTTCCTCTCCTATATCTTCCCGGCCAAAACACGAGAATGGCTTTTCTATCAAATTTGAGAACACACAAAGCGGTGACTAATTACAAACAAGGACATAAGCAGGTCCTGCAAGTCGGATTTTACAAAATAAAGACATTCAAAGGTACACTGACCGAGCGCCGCATTAACAATACAAAGGTTTCTATGGAAGCACCTTAAGTGACCGGCATTTAGGTGTGAATGTATGCAGATTGCATCCTTTGACTTCTCGGCCTGAAGACCGAGGTCACATTCAAAGCGCTGAACCTCCCGCTGTGGAATGAAAGGAGCCCCCCCCCCCCCCCCCCCCAATCCCTTAAAAGCACGTTTTGGTTTAGCACTTGAAAGTACAATGGAAAGGAACATTCGGCAAAAAGAAGAGGGGTTCTACATATGTTCAACATTATATCTACACAGTATTTATTTAAGCGTCCGCGGAAATTACATTTTTATGAAAATGAATGTCTTAACTAGGCCTGGGTGAAAATTTCTGTTCCGCTCGCGGAAGTTGCGAAGTTTGGGCATTTCCGCAGAGATGTCGCAACTTCCGCGATCCGCTGCGGAAGTATTTTCTTGATCGTGCTTTAAAAATGCGTTCTCGCTCGCGGTAGCGACTTACCGGATCCCTGCGTTCGCCGACTTGTTTTCCTAACTGTTCGCGTGCGCCACGAGATGTTGGATTGTTGGTAGCCGGTCACGCTATCATGCGAGAGTTTGCGATCGCGAACACGTCATTCGACCTGGAACAGGAAATAAGCATCGCGAGCAAGATGGCCGCGCCCATTAGCGATCGCATGCCAAGTTAGAGATATATTTCCCCGCAAGCACGCAAAAACACATCGCGAATGAGCAGGAAAAGCAATCTCCACGTCATCGCGAAAGTTCCGCGTGCTCGCGGAGATTTAAAGCTAGTTCACGATAATTTGCGTAGGGCAACTACGCAAATTCCGCCCACCCCTAGTCTCAACTTGGTATCTGACAATTGTACATACCCAAAATGATAGGCCAAACCCCACAAGTTAAAATTGCAGTGTTCATTTCATTGCAACCTGTGACTGAATAAATGAAATACCTAACAAATTCCACTACCGTCAATTCTTTTGCAAATAGAAGTTGAATATTTTTAAACAAATCATATGTTTAGGAAAGCACATTAAATTATTTTGTATAATTAACCAAATGATTTCATTAAATTATGATTCTATGGAGAAAAAACGCACCAGCCTTCAACAAACTCACAAGGCTTCGCTATCAATAATGCAGCTAGTTAAGTGATGCCAGGGACTCACTACACTCCAATTTTTAATATTTGTTTGTACCACCATAGCAAGGATTGATAGACTTCTGTTCAAGGCATATGAGCTGTAGCTCATAGGCGTTGGCATAGATCGCCATCTGGTGTTGGGCTCGAATGTTCGCACTTTGCTTTTCTATCGTAAGGAGGAGTCACCTACCTCGTGACTAGGAAGACTTCTTCAAATAACAACAAAGTGCAAACATCCAAGCTCATCACCAGATGGCGATCTATGCTAACGCATATGAATCTACAGCTCTACATGCCAAGAACAGATGCATACTGGGTAAGTAGCATTTTCCTTTCTCTGCTTGCATTAGGGTTCAGCACAACCTTGCTACTTCAATTAAACACCTTACTGGTAGGGCCTACAGCTCTTAAAACAGCATGGAAATTAGGCTAGCTTTAGGTGAAATTTAAATTAGTGGCCGAATTCGTCATTTCGAGAATTTCACATTATGGTTGTTGCACAAATTTCCCCAAAAGATGCAATTTTTCCACTTTGCATAATTGCACGCCATTTGCAGAAACATTTACCGCAAATGCGTCATTCAAGTTAAAAAAAATTACCATCAATTCACAGAAACAACACAGAATATGCCTTTGTAATTGACATGAGGACACATTTCAAGCTAAAATATAGCATGAAATGACGGATTTTGCATTTTTCGTAATTAATTTTGGGGGACAGAATCCCAATGAGTGCAATTTATCACACAGGATGAATTCCAAGTCTGAGGTTCTGGATTCACTGGTGGGGAAGGCTATAAACGGCACCATACATTCTAGGACACTCTAATAACTTTAATGGATAGGAGGCAAGGTGATTCTTGATTGTAACTAAAGCATCTTATAGAAGCACATTGTCATTACAGACAGCTCATTTTCCATTGAAATGACAACTACATTTGCACACATACAGTTTTAATGATAAAACAATCAGGCACACAAATGATGTGTGGAAATCTGGTTTCTATGAATATTTATTTGTGCATGACCTTGTAAGTGTCTTGATTTTGTTTTTACCCTATTAAAATCTCTTTACCCGCACTCTTCATAATTACAATAAAGTGCTTAATTTCTGCTTTCCTAACTGCTGGATGCATACAATTTAATTTACAGTAATTTCCATTTTGTTGTGTGTTGCAAAAACAACATCCACAATTCGCTTTAAAAACTCCTTTCACTTTGGTGTTTACTTTTCTTTGTCTGACTGCAATCTCCATGTTAAAAGAATTAAGCAGCCTTAAATTTTAAATCTGTCTTTGTATTACCTGCAAGCGTGATAAGTTAAACACAGAATTTAAGGGCAACTTTTTTTGACTGCTCTGACTTTCTCAACCCACCAAAAATTAGCTCCTGAGACACGAACCATCAAGTGGGGCGAGACACTCCGTTTGGGAAACACTGGTGCACACACAATTACAGGACTTGCGGGATGCCCCTCAGAGAAATTGACAGTTTCATAGCTACCCCTATCCAGATGAAGACTGGCAAGGACCAGATGAGAAGTGCAGATGGCTCCGACATCTTTTACATACAAATGCTAGGTTTTATGTACAAGATCAGGAGCTGATCTAAAAATTGGGACCATGTGACAGTGTTGTGAAGACTGCGGAAGACTACAGAGGGGACGCGCCTTTGATCTGCCACTGCTGCCACACATGAGGGGACTCCAAGCCCCAGAGTACCTTGCTCTCCCTGTAAGGAGGAGCACCTCGCCACTTGCCAGTGCTACAAAAAGCGCCAACACTTACCGCAGGACGTGCACGGGCGGTTCTCGTGCAAAGCCCGGGCCCGTCATTGACCGGAAGAGGCAGGGCCACCATTCTGTCATCCTATCTGTGACCTGCTTCGGCGAACCTTTGTAACCGGTCCCAATTTCATGCCAGTTGTTCACAAGGGAGACCATTCTGCAATTACTATGGAAGCTAAGCATTTGCTACTTTAGCCCTCGCTCCTGCCCTTCCGGATTGAACAACACCTTTGGCCAGCCCGCAAGAGCCCGGAGGAGGTTGGGCTAGGCCCTCCCTATTGGTCTCACTTCCCAGGCAAGTGTGAACATTTAGGACTTCTCTCTATTACGGACAACGTGTAAGACTTTGTACTCCCAGGATATTGGGCATGCGACAGTCATTTAATATAAATGTGGGGAGGTCCTAGTAGCACAAGTCTATAGTACACTGTGTCTTTGTATATTTATTGTATGACCGAGTTCTAGCTGATTTTAGTTGGATTATCGCCAAAAGTACTGGCAGTCATTTGTGGTAAAGCAAAGAGGATTTAGACGCTTTAATATTGGAACAGGCAGGGTGAATAATATGGGGAAAAGAAAGATTACAGCAAGTCATTCAGTGAAACCTCTTAGTAAGCCCAAAAATACAAAACTAACTCTACTTAACTATCTCAACGGAGCCGTTGGCTCCTTGGAAAAACAGATCTCCTCAGTAGAAGAAATACTAAATGTGGACCCATTAGGGTCAAAATCACATAATAAAGCTCTATCCATGGCTGAAAGGGAGAGGGATAAACTATAATTCGGGTAACACAAATAATGACCTATCTAGAAAATGGTTGTATCCAGGTTATCTTGGATGATATCTCTATTAGCGACCTGGAAACAGAAATTTTACCTCCCCTAAAAGACTCTGTAAACCGTTGAGAAATACATACAAACCCTCCTGAAGACAGTATGTCCAAGAATAATCCAAAAAACAGCAGGGTAAAAAATGCAAACCTCAGATCCAGAAAGTCATAGACAACGTACCGCGTCCTAAAAGTAATATATCTTCCAGTGAGACTGGGAATTTGACTAATCTTATAACAGAGCTAACAAGGTTTGTTAAACAATCTATTACTACCTTGACTGTTAGGTTGGATAAGATTGAAGTAGGATTGGAGAAAGTTCAAGAAAATCATAAGTTTGTCATACAGAAGGGGATTATTCATAACCGGTGTGCACCCACTGCTTCTCCTAAGCCCCTGAGTGCTGGGAAAAAGAATAAGGATAAAGGAATTGGGACTAATGTAAAATCATTAACAAATATGCATAGTAATCCTTTAACCAGGGGAGTAGTGACTGACGAAAGAGTGACAGGTGGTGTGGGAACACACTTGGGTGAGAGACAAGTGCGTGATTTATCATCAATAACCCGCCTGACACAGTTTAGTTCAATGGAAAACGGTATATATAATTTAAATTTACCCCCGGAAGCCACCTCATTTACTGTAATATTGGCCAATGTTCCGGCTTCACCAACAGGGGAGGGCGAAACATGGGCCTCATTGCGGAATAAAGCTATACATTGTCTCGGGAGTAAAACAGGTTTGACCAGAGACATGTTTAACGATTTTAAAATGGTGAGGAGGATTGGATGGGTTGGAAACAGTAAAATTCTTACAGGGTCATTTTGTCATTTTTTCCTTTAGATCACCATCCCTGGTAAGGGAAATCCTTCTAAGAGCTGGAGCCAAAAATATCTCCCATACTAACATTAATGTTCTCCCTTTGGGGTTCTTTTACCAGCCCAAGTTTGCCACCTGGCAACATGGAAACTACCCCACTACACAGCCCCTTGACTACCCGATCTATAATATCGAGGTATCGAACAGATATGGACCTTTTCAATCATTAGATGAGAACGAATGACTATCCCCCCCCCAACAAAATCAGATGGCGATAACTACTGGCCTTGATATTCAGAGTACATGTAAACTTTGTATGACTTACTACAAAAATGTATTAAAAATGGACCCGAGTGATATCAAACACAATGGTGAATTGGGTTCTGGGGTAGGCTTTACAATCAGTGTTGAACTGGGATTGGGGTAGACCGGAGCTTTGAGAAGCGCTGGGCAACATACGTCTGAATCTACTCGCCAAACTAAAGTTGACCCGGGCTCAATTCCATCGGAAAGTATTCGTGTCGGTGCTCTTTTTTGAAATCTAGCTGGCATTCGCAGTAAATTGAATAACAAAGAATGGGTGGACTTTATCGATGAATTTTACATCCTGTGTATACAAGAGACCTGGGCGATTGACGAAATCCACTTAAATGGATTCAAGACATTTCACACTGCAGCAATTAATTCAATACACGGGAGACCCAGTGGGTGAATTTGTGTTTGTCTCGAATTTGGTAGGGGCATTGAAGATTGAAATGATTAAATCGGAAATTTATTATCAAATGGTTCTGATTCGCGTAGATGGAAAATGCTCCTTGATTGTAATCAATTTTTACAATAATGCACAAAAAACTCAACTGGGGGCTATTTTGAAGATGCTAAGCAGTGACCTTGGCAAGTTAAGGGAAACCAGGGATGGGAAAGTGATAACCATTTGGGGAGGTGATTTTAATATTTGCCTATGCCCGCTAGCTGGGCATGGCAACTGTGGCCAAATGTTCGAAGAGGATCCCCCGATTCATTTTGTACACTCTGACAAGGGGGAGCTGTTTAATGAGATTTTATTTCATCATGACCTTGCTTTTGGCAATTGTATGTGCTCCCCTAGAGTGGATTTTGAGCACACTTTCATAGGCAGAGGTCTAGAATCTACAATAGACTTAATGATTGTCCCTAATCGCTATGCAAGCTATATTACAAACTATAAAATACACAAACTTATTGAGCGATCACTTATCTTTAAACATTAACGTCAAATTTCCAACCATGATAGAGCGACAATATAGCAATCAAATTGTCGGGACTCAGAACATTACACTGGGCAAATTGAATGAATACACTCTGCATTGGGCTAGCCTTGATCCAGCAGAGCTAAACAAGCAAATTGTAACAAATGCTTACAACCAAATTATAATGTGTGTAGAAGATTCTACCCCACACGAAAGTATACTGATGGCTTATTCACAAATTACCTCGACCATACAAAACCTGCTCAGAGTGGAAAACACTGGTATATGCTCCCATGGCAAGGGGTGGTTTGATTCAAACTGCTTCAAAAAACAAATTCCCTTTGGTTTCTTATAAAGCATCCACATCCACACTTCTTTCGTACCAGTTAAACCAAATCACCAAAAGTTGAATAGAAACCAAAAGTTTACCATAAATGTGTTTTTATTTGATCAAATTCTTTCAAAAAATTTTTTTTTTAGAAAATATACAGCAAGGTATTAAAAAAACAAACATGTCTATGTTCATGTATATTACAAACAATTCATGTAGAAAACATGGGAGAATCTCACAAAATAGAAGATATCCTAGACTAAAGTAGGAGCTTATTGGAAATGAGAAGCTAATGGATTTGGGGCCACAGCGCCTGCATAGAAAACGAGTTTTTAATCAAAGGTAGACATCCTATTTGTAACCAACCTAGCAAGTTAAAAAACCACCTAATGTTGGATGGATTATTGCATTTATTATTTTTCTGTATTTCTCCATCCACAGGATTTTAGGGAAGTCTGGTTCCCATCCCTACAGATAGATGTACTTAATCAGTTTGCAGTCAACAGAGGAACACGTGCTAAAGGTAGAATCTTATTTCAATATGTTATAGAACTACCATCGGATAGAGGTCAAATATTAAATATTAGTGTATTTTCCCCTTTTATGTTATTATTCACTTTTAGGGAATCTGAGAAAATCCGTGTTAAATCTGGGAGTTTAAGTGAGAGAAGATTCCATTGGGGAGAACTTAGATTCCCCCTATATTCGACCTAAATAGTGGGTACGGCCATTGTGCATTAATTAGGAGGCGTTTGTTTGAAGTATGATGTAGTATCAAGAGGTTGCTTGAATTTGAATGTGAATCACCATGGATAGAGCCGATTTAAATATAAATGTGTTTATTTTTATTTTGTTATGTTTTTCTGTGTATTGTAAAATGTTAATGATGTATTAGAAGCCATTATATATATATATATATATATATATATATATATATATATATATATACATATATATATATATATATATATATATATATATATATATATATATATAAAAAAAATGGAGAGTAGAGTTTATAATCCCTAAAATTGTTTTTTATGCTATGTTTTTATAGATGACGGTGTTGGGAGACACCACAATAGATTTGTAAGCCTGAAGAAGGTGGTTATCAGATCATACCACCGAAACACGTCGCTCTGTGTTTAGAAGTCGCCCAAGACACACCGGTTCCATCAGGAGTAAAAGAACTATCTAGAATGTTGAACCAGTGACGGTTATATTTTGTCCCGTTTACTTGGTGTGCGACTTTTGACCTATTTTGGTCTAGGATATCTTATTGTTTGTGACATTCTCCCATGTTTTCTACATGAATTGTTTTTAATATACATTAAGATAGATCTGTTTTCTTTTTTAAATAACTTCCTGTATATTTTTAATTAAAAAAAAAAAAGTTTGGTCAAATAAACACATTGTATGGTAATCTTTTGGTTTCTAGTCAACTTTTGGTGATTTGGTTTAACTGGTACAAAAGTGTGGATGTGTATGCTTTATAATAGAATTTGTTTTTTTAAATAGTATCTCTTTCTGGTGTCCTGTCCCTTTGGCAGAGCAGGACCCCTCGCTCTATATATTCTATTTGATCCAAACTGCACCAAAGCATACACAAAATTAAAGGCGGCCCTACACAAAACAGTGAGAGACAAGGATGAAACTAGTGAGTGCAGGAGGACATATAACCAAGCAAGAAGAGTGTGCAGGAAGGAGATAAAAGATTGCGTGGGTCACACTCCACGAAGCCTCTGAGTAAGAACAGCTCCTCTTTTTGGCGGGCAGTGAATGCACCGTTTTTCAGTAAGACTAATGTCCCATCAATTGAAGTGGCAATAGACGAGAAGACATGGGTTGACTTCTTCTCAAACGTTTAAGCTACAGGAGGATAGTGAAGGCTTAAAAGCTTGTGTGAATCAACAGGGCAGTGGTCGTTCTGTCTTTCCACTCAATGATTTGCAACTCGCGCAAGAGAAGGTCATCGGGGCTATAGAAGCAAGCAATGCTGGAAAGGCCTTAAGCCCAGACGGGGTGCCAATTGATATGTTTAAATCGAATCCTCCATTATGGACTACGTTAATAACACGGGTCCTGCAGACTTTCTGTGCGAAAGGTTTTATTAAAACTTGGTTGGAATCAATAATTGTACCGATCTTTAAAAACGGGGAGACATTGCTTGATACCCACCAATATCTCTATTGGATTCCCTGATAAAGGTAGCAGGAAGGATTGTTCTGGAATGGTTGCAAGTATGGGCAGAGGAAAATAATATCCTAAGCGATGTCCAATACAGCTTTAGGCAGGGGCTAGGAACTAATGAACATGTACTTAATCTTAGTATCCTAATTGGGAAATATACCCAGGCAAAAGCAGGAAAACTTTATTCGGCGTTTGCAGACCTTACAGCTGCTTTTGACTGTGTTATACACAGTAAATTGTGGAATATCCTGAATGATTTAAAGGTTGATCCGGTTCTGGTACAGTTTTTGAGACAACTTTATACTGGGACAACCGCCAAGGTTCGATATGGAACCAAAGGAGAATGCACTGCGTCGTTTGAAGTAGAGAGGGGTGTTAGGCAGGGCTGCGTCCTGGCGCCATTCCTGTTCACTCTATACTAACACCTTGGAACAGGAATTGGTGGGAAAGGCGAGAGACCCACCGTATATTAAGCACCCGATAGTCTCCCTTCTCTGCGCAGACTACGCAGTGCTTATGGCCTGTACACAGTTAGGTCTACAAAAAGCCCTTGCCTCTTACACCAGTTTTATGGACAATCTGGGATTAAAATTGAATGCCCCAAATACTTTTGTCATGACCTGCGGGAGGGGAAAACACAAAATAAGGACGCTGCCACTTGGGAAAAATAGGGTGGAATCCACAAATACGTTTACGTATCTGGGTGTTCTATTTGATCGCACTGGTTCTTGGAGTCGAGCAGTCAAGCCTTTTGTTTATGAAGTTGACCCTGGTCAATTAAAAAAAAAATAAAAAAAATAGGCAAAAGGCCCCCCGGGATTCTCCTCAAGATTTATCAGGCAAAATGTGTAAGTATTGCTATCTATTGGGCAGGAGTTTGGGGCTTTCATGATCCCCGCCCTATTCATTATGATGCAAATTACTTTTCAAGGTTTATTTTAGCACTACCTGCCAGTTCCCCTGTATTTAATTGTCATAGTGAACTGGGTATATCGTACATCACAGATGTTATTAAAGTACAATCAGTGCTACTTTGGCACAGGATTTGGACTGCCAGTAGCACAGGTCTCAATCAAGAAATAAAGACTCGAAGTTGTACTATGTTACCAAGATTCCTTGATTGAATTATGTAAATAACTTTATGAACGATCTTGGTCACTTAGCTTATTATACCTGCCCAGAGACAATGAACTCTATACCTGCCCAGAGACAAAGCTATATGTATGTCCCATGTAGAGACAACCAGACTTGCATTGGAGATGAAAAAACCCACAGTAATTCAGCATCAATTGATTTTTTTCAACCTATCATATGCAACCATACCTTTCAAGATGTTTAGGGGGGTATGATAGGTACGTTTTAACTAGTTTTAGATTTGGGACTTTTTACCGATTTAATTATCTACCCAGAGATTAACTGGTCCAGAGAATTGTGCTGTTGTCCCTGTGATAATACGTCCCCGCAATCCAATATTCATGTAATTTTATTTTGTAAATTTTATGCTACTGACAGATCAAGATGGATTCTGCCTCTGCTAAGGAGGGAGTATAGAGACCTTGTCGACCGGCTCTGTTATACTTGCAATTACTGGAAAGTGATTACTGCATTGGAGTTATGGTTGGTTATCTAAAGAGTATATTGAGAGTGAGGAAAAGCATTAATGTTCAACCCGCCTAGAAAGCAGACCAGCTTTTATTATCTAGGGTTGTTCTGTACGTATGTAGTGTATATTTCTGTTCTTTTATTTTTTTTTTTAATTTCTTTTAAATGATGAATTCACCTATCCGCTTAGATTAAGTGCACTCACAAATGAGCAAGATATAGCAGTACAGTGCAATTGTATTTTTAGCAAAGAATATTTTAACATGTTTTTATCTGTTTTGTAGCTTTTGTGATTTTATATTTCTAAAATAGAATAAAGCTTATTTTGATTTGACTACAGAGGCCATACTGCTCTGTTTCCTGAAAAGGAGCGGCCTTGCACCCTAGTGCTTTAAAGCATGTTTGTGTTTCCTGCTGCATGGGACACTGCGTCAGTGTTGTTGGGGCTAAAGAGGATTGCAGAGGCTATACTGCTCTGTTTTTGGAGGAGGACGAGGGGCCTTGCAGCACTGTGCATTGAAGCGTGCATCTGTTTCCCGCTGCATGGGACACTGACAGTGCTGTGGGGTCCGTGGAGGACCACATGGGCCATATTGCACTGTGTACTTGAGAAGGCTGGGCCTTGCACCACATCACATTAAAGCAAGCTTCTGTTTCCCACTGCCCAAGATCTTGTGCCAGTGTTGCAGAGGAGGACTCCTGGGGCCACACTGCACTGCTTCCTGGAGGAGTACGCTCCTGGAGGAGTACGAAGGGCCTTGCACCACAGTTTCAAAACATTTGTCTCTTCCTGCACAATGCTGTGATTCTGTTGGGGGGCCACAGGCGACTACATGGGCCATACTGCACTATTTCCTGGTTAGGCGGGCCTGGTGATATGGCTCAAAAGAGCACTACTAATTCTTTTGCACTAGACGCAGTGGCAATGTTTTAAGGGCTGACGAGAACTACAGGGACCATACTGCACTGTCTCCTGGAGCACGTCTGGCCTTGCACCACAGCACTTTAAAGTACGCTTCTGTTTCCTGCAGTGTAGGAGGCTGTGAGTGTTGTAGGGGTCAATGAGGACTACAGGGGCCATACTGCACTGCTTACTGAGAAGGTGTGGCCTTGCACAAGAGTGCTTTATAGTGCGCTTCTGTAGAGCAGGTCCTTCTGCGCCCGTGCACGGCTGTAAGAGACTAGGCTTGGCCTCATCTGTTTGAAGTACAATTAAAATGGGAAAATGCAAACTTGCTGTCTATGGCACCAGGAGCTCCACCACTACAACTAAGTGTACCATAAGTGACTTTTTTTAGTGTGCAGTGGGTGTCTTATTCAAAGAAAGCGAGCCTGCTGCATTCCTGTCTTTCTATTGATGGCATAAATCATACCAGTATTATAAATGGGACACCCGCAGCTCCTCATTGTGATGGAAATCTTACTTCTCTCATGATGGATATTTCCCCTAGTTAAATTTCTGCTGTTAACACCCTCAACTCAAAATAAACCACCAGCTAAACATGAGACGAAAGCTGCAACTTTCACTAAAAAAATTTGACAAATATGTAAAGACCGCCATGGAATTTTTACCAGCTCATGCTTTTCAACAGTCCGTTTTTAATGATTTGCATTTTAAATTAGATGCAAAGTTTGATAAAGTGCTCCAGTCTGTACTTCAGCAAGTTAGGCATATTGAATTGCATTTGGTAAAGGTCTTGCATTCCAAAATTGTACAGCCTGCCTTGCTCAATTATTGTTTACTTTTGCACTGGCCTTTGCCTCGCCTCCCCTCCCCTATCTCAGATTAATGTACCATCTTCAATGCCACCTAATGTGTGCCCTTAGACTTGTTGATTGATCAACTTAGTGGGCTGAACTTAGAAGTGACTGACTCAAGGTCAAGTTTTGATTTGGACCCTTCAATTGTCCCTTGAGCTTTTATGCGATTGTGCACACCCAAACATCTTCCAGTACAACTTATGCAATCTTTTAACTTTGTGGCTCCACTGGAACCAGCAGTGAACCCACATAGGAACTCGCACACCATTCTCGGTTCACTACCAGTAGCATGCCTGTATGTAGTAATATAAATAAACTTTAAAATTACCCTAAACACCATTTACCATTACCTAAACAATAAATGTACCCTACCCACGCTTTACCACTACCCACTCTATAACCCTTAACACCCTTTACCACTTCAAATCCTAAAACTACCCTTTACACACTGTACCACTACCCACCCCTAAATCCCAAATTTACCCCTACCCACCCTTACACCTCACAAATACCCTTACCACACCTAAACCCTAAAATTACCCTGTCCTCCCTTTACCACTACTTGCCCCTAAACCTGAAAATTACTTTAAACACCATTTACAACTACTTAAACCCTAAAATGACCCTCTCCAAGCTTTACCACTCCCCACCCCATAACCCTAAATGTAACCTTACAGTCTCCTACCACTATCCACCCCTAAACCCTAAAACTACTCCACACCCTTTACCACTACCCACCTCAAACCTTAAAATTGCCCTTCACACTATTGTCACTATCCACCCCTGAACCACCAATTTACTTCTACCACCCTTTAACACTACCCACCCTTAAGCCTTAAAATGTCCTCACAGCCCCAAAAACCTAATATTTCCCTGCACACCCTTTACCGCTGCCAACCCCAAAACCCTATAATTACAAAGGCAAAGCAACATAAAGACTCTGAATTCCTGGTAGAAGCATTCAAATGTAACAATAAGCATTGATGCCTCGAAGTTAGTTGCCAAAAATGATAAAACCAGTTTATATTGTATTGCAGCATAGTGCACTATCATTCTTTAATTGCAGTTCAGAATCAAACGGCATTAGAACATTGGAATGTTGGGAGCTCCATTGAAAACAATGGAGCGCTCCGGGCTTATAATGGCTGGTATAAGCCCGGAGCTCCAACATTCCAATGTGTCTTTGTTCACAGCTCTGGCTGTGAACAAAGACGTCAGGAAGCCTGAGGGGATTTGAATCCCCTCGTGCTCCCAGAAGGCTTTGTTTTGTTAGAACATTCTGCCCTCTAGTGGCAGAATGTTCTAATAGCCTTATAGCCCTTCGTAGCAGGGCTATACCGGCTTTTAAAGTCCCTCTGCTTTGTTAAAGTCCCTCGCCTTCGGCTCGGGCCTTTAACGCTGCAGCGGGCCTTTAACAGCCGGTATAGCCCGCTACGGCAGGCTATAAGGCTATATTAGTGAAGTATTCTGGAATTCAAAACTGATCCAAATTGCTTTTTTGCAAAATGTATAAAACCATTAACACTCAAACGCAAAAAGTCTAAATAAATACTTCATGTAAATAAAGTTTTATTTTAGAAAATGGAGAAAAAGTTAATTTGCATGAAAAATATTTGGATAAATGGGGTTATGGAGCTTTTCCGTTGAAATGCCTGTCCTTTCTGCTGCTAGTGTGTGCTTCTGTTAAGCAAAGTGTGTTTAAAAGCAAAGTGTGTTTAAGACTGTAAGAAACTGGCTCCATATATACTGCACCAAAGTGAGGTACAGTGTGTATAGAGTCCAAGGGTCTCCAGAGGTTTGGCAGAGGTTAAAGTTAGATAGAACCTTACTCTAAAAAGTGGTAGCTTGGTCGAGCAGTAAGGCAGTGTCAGTGTACATCAAATGCTTAACACTGTCCTCTCAGTCAGCAAATGAATTCACACACTCAAGAACTGAACTCTAGGCCAATTGTTTTTTTATAAAAAAAAATATACTGCAGTTTTATTTCTAGAACCAAGCAAGCCTGGTACAGGTAAGCATATAGATACTTGGCGGTAGTAAATTACTTGTATGAACACAGTTCAAAATTGCAGTATAACTTGTACTGATTTAGGTTACAGTTTAAGTAAGCAGTTTACAACACTTAGCAGGTAAGTTCATTCGAATGAATGGGCTTTTTACGAAAAATGCAATTAATTACTTTTCGGGTTACTTTTGCTAACAGAGGGCTGGATCCTAGATTCAGCACTAGGACATTTCCTGAAAACAGTTGAGTAAATTAGTTTTAGTTAGAGGTACGATTTTGAAAGAATATTATTGTATTTCAAAAGTTGACACTTAGAAACTTTTTCACATAGATTCACCAGTGTTATCCTATGGGAGGAAATTCACTTTGCAGGTAAGTTACTTTAACCATACTTTTCTTACTCCGTGCTGGATACCCAGATTCAGCACTGGGACATTTCCTGAAAACAGTTGAGAAAATGCGTTTTGGTTAATCGGGTGATTTTTAAGGAATATTCTCAGTTTTCAAAAGTCGACAAACTTTTTGAGAGAAAAAGTGTCAATGTTATTCTATGAGGAAAAAAAGGTTATCGGTTTCCAGGTGGGTAATCGGTCTTTTGAGTTCAGGTTCTGGGGTTAGACTTGGGGGTCTCTCAGGGTCAGTGATGCACTGTTGTTGCACCCCCCAGTGACACTAGGGCGGCCGGGTGCAGAGTGTTGAGGCCCAATGTTATCCTACGGAGGATAGGGGGGCTCCAGTTAGTGGCTTCTGGCAAACAGGCCACGTGGTTGTGGGAGCAAAGCTTCTAGGGTTCAGCTCAGGGCAAGTTGGGGACCAAGTTAGCACCAAAGGGGCACCCTCGGCGGCACAAGGGCGGCCGGGTGCTGTTTTGAGGTCGGGAGCCCTGTTGATTTCAATGGAGATTCTCCGGGACAGAAACACTGCAGGCTCGGGGACGAGAATCTTCCAGGAGTGACCACCACTTCGAGGGGTAAGTTGGGATGTAGAGGGTTGGTTAGGCACCGCTGGGTTGGGCAAACAAGGCCGTGGGGCGTTGGGTGCAGGGGTGCCTTAGGACGTCGGATTTTCTTACCCACTCTGGTCGCGGTAGGGAGGGTGCTCTGGATTGTGGCTGCAGGAAGCTTGAGGCAGGTCAGGGGTTGCCGGATCTCAGGTCAGGATTGCTGGGGGGACCTCCTCGTGGTATTTTTTCACTCTAGTTCGGTCTGGGTTCGGCGGGTGCAGAGTGGGCTGGATTTGCGGGTCCTGCCTGGCACCAGAAGCTGCAGTTCAAACCAGTCTGGTGTTCACGGCAGAAACTGCTTGGAAAGCGAAGGCAGGCAGGCAGGTCCTCTGGGGTTTTTGAGGTTGCTGTCCGCTGGACATGCCGGGGTTTTGCAGGAGCAGGTTCGAGGGGAGACAGGCCTGTAGGGCTGGGGCCAAGTCCGTGGGCGTAGTCCTCTTGTTGGCTCTGCACGGCTTCTCATTCTTCTCTTCTTTTTCTTGTGGTTGCTGGATCTAAGGAAGAAAGGTTCAGGGTGCCCCTAAATACTAAATTTAGGGGCATTACAGGTAGGTAAAGAGCGGGGACCAATGGCTCTCTTCCCTGGGGTGGGTACACCCCCTATTCTGCTACACTCCAGTGGGAGGGGGGCAGGAGCCTCTCCCTGGTTGGCTGGGTCCCCCCATCCTCAAGATGGCGGGGACTCTAGGTTGTGCTTCACCTCGCCTCCCCCACCTTAGGGGTGGAGTTGGCAGAGGTGGGCACATCTCTCTTCCTCACTTGTTTATCCCGCCGGTTCTGCCGCCCAAAATGGGGGGTAGAACCAGTGGGGACCAGTTGCTGATAGCAGCAAATGGTCTGGAGAGGCTCACAAAAGTGGCATGCTTTTGAAGCTTCTCCTTCGTGAACCCTGCCCATCCTGGTGGAGGAGGCTTGGCACCTCATCCCAGGATGTGCATTCTTTCGGGCCCCTGAGAGCAGCAAGCTCTCGACCCAGGGGTCCAGAAACATGTCTGGTGGTGGCAGCCTGCGCAGCCACTCAGTCAGGTCACTGGAAGTTGATAGAGTTTCAGGGGGCATCTCTAAGATGCCCTGTGTTGTGCATTTTACATTAAATCCCACACTGGCATCGGTGTGGGTTTAATGTGCTGAGAAGTTTGATACCAAACTTCCCAGTCTTCAGTGTAGCCATCATGGTGCTGGGAGTTCGTAATGACAAACTCCCAGCACCATATACTCTTAATGGCAACACTACACTTACAGGGCCCAGGAATGGACTTGGGCACTGTAGGGGTACAGGGCTCATGCACCTGTACTCTCACCACTGGCATAGTGCACCCAGCTAGAGGGGTGACTGATGGATGCCAGGGCAGTGGTTTGTGGGCATGGCACACAGGGATGTGTGCCATGTCGACTCTCTTTTGTTCTGCACCAAGACACGCAGCCTGCAAAGGCAGTGTGAGAGTGTCAGGGTACAGGACCTTTAAGGGTGGCACAGTAAGTGTTGCAGCCCTTGGAGGCCTTCTCTGGTCACAGTGCCCTGGGTACCTGTGGTACTTTTTACCAGGGGCTGACATGTGGCCAGATATGCCAGTTGGGTTTAGGCTTCAATGCAGGTTTGGGGAAGGAACACAGGCCCTGGGCACCTGATTGGCAGGAGCCCAGGGCACACTCAGTCAAAGCACATCAGCAATTCAGCAAAAAGTGGGGGCATGCCATGCAAGAAAGAGGGCAGTTTCTCACAAAGACTGCAGTACTGCCTCCTGTCTACAGGGGCAGAGCTGAGAAAAAATATAAACTCACTTGATGAAACACAGGTAGCCACAAGGCAAATTTCTTAACAGTTGTAAAAATTGACACATGTTCCTGAATCCATGTTTTCTAATTTTGAAGACCTTGCCTTGTGGGGACCTAGGTTCAGTTCCCCACAGTGCAATCAAGTCCCCACAGTGTGGGTGTGTGTTATCACACCCAAGTCCCTACAAAGATATGGATATCTATCTATGGACCTATCCTTTTTTTTTTTTTTTTTTTTTTTTTTTGCAGGCTACGTGTTTTGGTGCAGAACAAAGTGAAGAGTTGACATGGCACACATCCCTGTGTGCCATGCCTACAACCCACTGCCCTGTCATAGATCTGTCACCCCTCTAGCTGGATGCCAGTGGTGAGGGTACAGGTACATGAGCCCTGTACCCCTACAGTGTCTACGTCCATTCTTCGACATTGTAAGTACAGTGCTGCCATTAAGAGTATATTGTTGCTGGGAGTTTCATTGCGAACTCCACCACCATAATGGCTATAGTGAAAACAGAAGTTTGGTATCAAACTCCTCAGTACATTAAACCCACACTGATGCCATTGTGGGATTTAATGAAAAATGCACACAGAGGGCATCTTAGAGATGCCCCCTGAAAATTAACCTACCCCTAGTGTCCAGGCAGAGAGGCTGCTTTCGGCTGCCACCACCAGACATGTTTCTGGACCCCTGGGTCGAGAGCCTGCTGCTCTCTGGGGCCTGAAACAATGCACATCATGGGACAAGGTGCCAAGCCTCCTCCTTCAGGATGCGCAGGGTTCACGAAGTGGATGCTTCAAAGTCTTGCCGCCTTTATGAGCTTCCCCAGGCCACTTGCTGCTTTCAGTAACTGGTCCCCACTGGCTCTGACTCCCACTTTGGGCAGGAGAACCGGCGGGAAAAACAAGTGAGGAAGAGAGGTGTGCCCACCTCTGCCAACTCCACCCCTCAGGTGGGGTAGGAGAGGTGAAGCCCAATCATCAGTCACCGCCATCTTGGAGATGGGGGACTCAGCCAACCAGGGGCGGTTCCTCTATAGGGGCGTTGACCCCCTACTCGGAGCCCCCATTGTCCTAGAGACTCATTACAAAGCTGCATTCCCTTCTGGAGAAACACTTGCCTGGGCTGTCACTCATTTTTTCGATAGGGGTGGGCTACAGGGCTCTCGCTGTTGGGCGACTAGGACCATCTGACGTTATGGAAACTGGACAACGCATGTCAGGTTGGCCAATGTTTTGACCATGGCCAGCCTAACGTGTACTTCAGGCTTCCAGAACCAATGCAATGAGGGAGCTTCAAGAGCAAGGACACAGCACCGTCTGTCTTCGATGGAGTTTTGTTACTGCCTGATCCAGCCAATCCTGGCACTGCTCTAACGGTGTAGTACTATAGACCGCATAAGGGCAGTGCTTACATTGGCTGGGAAGCTTCGGGCTTATTTCTGTGTGTGAGCTTACGTGGCGCAATGAGCGTAAATCATTGCGTCAGTTTAATTAACATTAAAGCCCTCCCGTGCAACCTTTACTCTATCGAGGCTTCAGAGGTCACGAGGAGTGGTGGCGGATGGTGTGAGACAAATATGGCAGAGCGATGCTGGAGAATTAACCGACGGGTGTACTGCAGTCCTGGTGCACTGCAGTAAAGGTGTCAAGGTAAGAATTGAAAATAAGGTTTGCTTATTAAGCATTGACTGCTTTTGAAATAGACTGTGCCTGATCAGCTGTGCATTATGAATTACATTTTGCAGCTATGCTGTGCTTCAAAATGTTTTTCGTATTGTAGAGATGTAGGACAGTGGGTTTCTGTTGCAGTAACCAGCCCCCCCCCCCCCCCACACTTTTTGTCAGACTACTGATGCACTTTTACTTTATTGTGCCCTAGGTCTCTCTCTCTGCAAATCAGGTTCCCAGGGCCTGTGTTCTTTCCCCAACACTAACCCAATTGATTTATCTTGCCACAGGTCACCCCCTGGTAAATGGTACCACAGGAATCCAGGGCACTGTGACCAGGGAAGACCTACAAGGGTTGCAGCACTTACTGGGCCACCCTTAGAGGCCCTGTACCTTTACACACACTCACTGCCTTTGCAGGCTGCGTGTTTTGGTGCAGAACAAAGTGAAGAGTCGACATGGCACACATCACTGTGTGCCATGCCTACAACCCACTGCCCTGACCTAGATCAGTCACCCCTCTAGCTGGATGTCCTATGCCAGTGGTGAGGGTACAGGTGAATGAGCCCTCTACCCCTACAGTGTCTTAGTCCATTCTTAGACATTGTAAGTGCAGTGCTGTCCTTAAGAGTATATGGTGCTGGGAGCTTGTTATTACGAACTCCACTGCACCATGATGGCTACACTGAAAACTGAGGTTTGGTATCAAACTTCTCAGCACATTAAACCCACACTGATGCCAGTGTGGGATTTAATGAAAAATGCACACAAAGGGCATCTTGGAGATGCCCCCTGAAAAACGACCAGCCTCTGGTGGGTTCCCTGACTGGTACACACCAGCCTGCCACTATGAGACCAGTTTCTGGAAACCTAGGGTGGGAGCCTTCGCTCCCTGAGCCCAGTAACAAAGCCTTTCCTGGGCTGAGGTGTTCACTCCTCCCCCAGGCCAGGAAGAGCCATTTGTGGCAGGGGAGCTTCAAAGGCCTGGCAGCCTTTGTAATGCAACCCCCACCCTCTCTTGGTATCAGGAGCAGGCACTCTTTCTGTCTCCCCTCCTTTTTGGTGGGAAGACAGGTGGGAAAAACTAGCCAGCCCAGGTGTTCCCACCTCTGCCAACTCCACCCCTCTGGTGGGGGAGGCAACGTGAAGCCCCCTCTTCAGGGCCTGCCATCTTGCAGATGGCAGTCACTCCCCAATCAGGATTAGGGATTGTGCTCACTCCCCCACCAGCGGTGAGTTCAATCCCTAATTGCCCATTGGCTACTGACCTCGAAACCCCTAAAACGCCCCCTAAATACAGTATTTATGGGGGAAGCCCTGAACCAAGAAAGCAGATTCCTGCAACCAAAGAAGAAAAAGGATGAAAGGAGATGCCCAGCTGAGGAGACTGAAGAGAAATGATTTTACCCCAGCCCTACCAGCACGTCTTGCAGTTTCTGGAGATCCTGCGCCAAAAATCGTCTTGTCCTGCGCCAGCGACCTCCAGAACCCCTGGGAGGACTGACTGCCTTCACAAAAGACCGGATCTCCTGTGAACAGCAGCCCTGTTCAAAAGATACTCCGAAAACAGACTCTGAGCCTGCTGAGGACAAAAACCCAACGCCTGGAACTCCAACGGCACCCCTCGCCTACGGCCCGAGTTAGGGTGGCCCACCAGTCCCAGCGAGGTCCCACCAGCGCTTGAGTCCACCGTGGGTTGACCCCTCCAGGACTCCCCGACATCGCCTGCAGCCTCTGCACAGAGATCTCTTTAACCCCCCCCAACCGCGAGTGGCCCGATAAGGTGAAATCCGACCTCAAGAGACCCCTGCATCCAGCCGCCCAGCGCCCTGGAGAACAGAACCCGAGGTGCACTTGCGTCCCCGAGCCCTCCAACTTACCTGCCCAGCTGTTGGTTCCTCCTGGAAGTCTTCCTGGACCAAGCCTGTAGCTGAAAACCGAAAATCCCCATTGAAAAGAATACACCAAAACCGCACCCTGCACCCCGTCGACCCTGCAGGTGTTACTTTGTGTGCTAAACCGGATCCCCCTTTGCCCTGAGCCCAACACCAGGAGCTTGGCTCCCACAACCTTGTGGCCTTCTCGCCAGCATCAATCAACTGGAGGCCCCCTATCCCCAATTGGATAGCATTGGGCCTCAGCACTCTGCACCCGGCTGCCCTAGTGCCGCTGAGGGTGTAACCAGCGTGCATCCTTGACCCTGGGGGAAACCCTTGTTCTAACCCCTGAAGCTCAACTCCAAAGACCGATTACGTAACCATTAACTTCATTTCTCTCCATAGGAATCCATGGATTGTTTTTTTTCTGAAAAAAATTCTAAATGTGGAGTTGATTTGTATAGAAACCAGCCAGCTTCCTACAAGAGGTGTTCAGGCTTATTCTACTTATAAAGCAGTTACTGTTCACTGTAAATAGGTTTCCCTTTCCGTGCCCCACAACTTCCAAAGGCCATCATCCACTACTGCAGCCAACCAGGAAAAGGCTTATGCCCCCCTCCCACTGCAGGGTGGCATGATAGGGGGTGTACCCACCAAAGGGAAGGGACCCATTAGTCCCAACCTTTTTAACTACCTGCAATGCCCCTAAATCTAGTATTTAGGGGCAACCCTGAACCTTGTTTCCTCCGACCAGAAGAAACTACAAGAAAAGAAGGACCGAATAGCTGTGCAGAAGCTAACAAGAATAAGACTCCCTGGCTTGGCCACACCCCTACCGGCCTGTCTCCACCTCAAACCTGCTCCTGCGAAATCCCGATGTGCCCTGCAGCCTGCAACGTCAAAACCCAAAGGACCTGCCTGCCTTCAACCACAAAGACTGTGTCTCCCGTGAACACCGGATTTGTTCATCAGCAACCTCTGGGTCCGCCTGGACACCGCAAATCCGCACCACTCTGCACCCACCGTCCACGGCCTGAGCTAGAGTGGTCAAACACTACAAGGAGGTCCCCCCCGTGATCCTAACCCAAGATCCTGCAACCCCTGACCTATCTCAAACCTCCAGCCGACTCCTGCAGTGTAAATCCGGAAGGTCCCCCCAAACCGCGACCTGGAGCTGGTAAGAAGATCTGACCCCAAAAGGCACCCCTGCACCCGACTCCCTACGGCCTTGGGTGGCCAAACCCGCAGTGCCTAATCAACCCCCAATTTACCTCTCGAAGTGGCGGTGGCACCCAGAAGACCTTTGTCCCCAAGGCTGCAGTGCCTTTGCAAACCGGAGGCTCCCCATTGCAAACAAGGCACCAGACGTCGAAACAGCACCCTGCACCCGGCCCGAGCTAAAGTCTAGGAGTCAGCAACCACCAACCCGAGGCCCCCTATCCCGAAATGGATAACATTGGGCCTCCGCACCCGGCCACCCTAGTGCCGCTGAGGGTGTAACAAGTGTGCATCTCTGACCCTGGGGGACCCCTGAGTCTACCCCAGAACCTCAACTCCCACTACCAAATACTTACCTTAAAACCGGTAACACTATTTTCCTCCATAGGATAACATTGACTGTATTTCTTGAAAAAGTTTAGAGTTTTAAAACCTAAAGAAATTCTTTAAAATTGTACTGTTTAACAAAAATGATTTTACTTACCTGTTTACAAGATATGTCCCAGAGTAGTATGCAGGTATACTACTCAAAGTAAGAAAAGTAACTTACCTGGTATTTTACTGAAACGCCCATTCAAGTCTATGTACTGTATTTGCGAAGTATTGCATTTCTCTGCAACCATAGTGTAAGTCAAAACAAAGTGCATATACAATTACAAATTCAAACTGTTTACAAACTGCATCACTACTGCAAGTTATTTATTGTTTACCTGTGCCAGGCTTTCTTGGTTCTAGAAAATAAAATAACTAAAAACATTTTCTTTTTATACTAAAACAATTGGTATGAAGTTCAGTCTTTGAGTGTGTGAATTCATTTGCTGACTGTGTACAACAAATGCTTAACACTGTCCTCTGATAAAGCCTTACTACTCGACCACACTACCACAAATAGAGAGTGAGGTGCTATCTAACTTTACCTCTGCCTACCTTTGGAGATCCACTGGTCTCTGTGAACACTATACTTCACTTGGGTATAGTATAAACAGAGCCAGCTTCCTACACTTAGCACCTTGTCCCAGGGTCTAAATTGTTTCAGGCCCCCGAGAACAGCAGTCTCTCGACGCAGGGGTCCAGGAACATGTCTGATGGTGGCAGCTGAAAGCAGCCACTCAGCCTGAACACCAGTGGTAGGTCATTTTTCAGGGGGCATCTCCAAGATGCCCTCAGTGTGCATTTTTCATTAAATTCTACACTGGCACCAGTGTGGGTTTAAGGTGCTGAGAAGTTTGATACTAAACTTCTCAGTTTTCATTGCAGCCATTATGGTACCGAGGAGTTCGTAATGACCTATTCACATCACCATATACTCTTAATGGCAGCACTGCACTTAGAGTGCCCAGGAATAGACTTGGGCACTGTAGGAGTACAGGGCTCCTGCACCTGTACCCTGACCTCTGGTATAGTGCACCCAACTAGAGGGGTGACTGATCTATGCCAGAGCAGTGGGTTGTAGGCATGGCACACTGGGATGGGTGCCATGTCGACTCTTCACTTTGTTCTGCACCAAGACACGCAGCCTGCAAAGGCACTGTGAGCGTAAAGGTACAGGGCCTCGAAGGGTGGCACAATGAGTGCTGCAGTCCTTAGGAGCCTTCCCTCGTCTCATACAATCCCCCCCCCCCCCCCCACCACGGATAAGGATGAGACTAACCTTTCCCTAAAGAGTCTTCATTTTCTAAGTGGAAGAACCCGGAAAGTCCACCTGCATGAGCAGTCCCAGGTCTATCTTCCACTGTAAAGTCCACTCCCTGTAGGGAGATTGACTACCTCCACAGTTTAGGAGTTTCACCTTTCATCTGCATTAGCCATCTGAGAGGTCTGTGGTCAGTTTGAACTTGGAAGTGAGTACCAAACCAGTATGGTCTCCGCTTCTTCAGGGACCAAACCATAGCAAGGGCCTCCCTCTCAATGGCACTCAAACCCTGCTCCCTACGGAGAAGCCTTCTGCGTATGAAAGCAGCAGGTTGGTCTTGGTCTTCATCATTAGTCTGGGATAGGACCGCTACTATCCCTAGCTCAGAGGCATCAGTCTGCACTATGAACTGCTTGGTATAGTCTGGAGCTTAGAGAATTGGTGCTGAGCACATAGCCTATTTCAGGGTGTCCAAAGCCTTTTGACAACTAACTGTCCAGTTTACCTTTTTGGGCATCTTCTTGAAGGTAAGTTCTGTGAGAGGAGTCACAATGGACCCATATCCCTTTACAAACCTCCTGTAGTTTCCAGTCAAGCCAAGGATTGCCCTGACTTAGGTCTAGGTTGTTGGAGCTGGCCAGTCCAGGATGGCCTGGATCGTGGGCGGTAAGGGTTGCACTTGGCCTCCACCAACAACGTGGCCCAAGTATACCACAGTTCCCTGCCCTATCTGGCATTTCGATGCGTTGATAGTTAGGTTTGAAGTTTGCAGGGCTTTAAAACCTTCCCAAGGTGGATCAGGTGATCCTGCCAGGTGGAACTAAAAACAGCAATATCATCTAGATAAGCTGCACTAAAGGATTCCAATCCAGCAAGGACTTGATTCACCAACCTTTGTAAGGTTACAGGGGCGTTCTTTAGACCAAAGGGCATAACAGTAAACTGATAATGCCCATTAGGTGGAGATAATGTTTTTTTTTTGTTTTTTTTTTTTAAACTCCTGGTGCCATGCCAATCTGGCAGTACCCTGCAGTTAAGTCAAAGGTACTTAGAAATGTGGCTGCACCCAATTTATCTAACAACTCATCTCTCTTGGTATAGGGTGAGCATCTGTCTTGGTGACAGAGTTGAGCCCTCTATAGTCCACACAGAAACTCATTCCTCTTTCCACCCTGTGGATGAGGTGTGGGGACTAAAACAACAGGGGAGAAACCCTACTTACTTCTGAGGCCTCTCTGTAGGCGAAAAGCAAGCATGTTAAGAGGACATCCCATCTCCTTTTGAGTTTTTCAGGGAGCCCCATAGTCCTGCTTTTCAATGTCTTGTTAAACCTCTCAATAAGACCATTGGTTTGTGGGTGATGGGGTGTAGTAAACGTGTTCTGCACTCCACACTCTTTCCACATGTGTTTTAGGTAAGCAGACATGAAGTTGAAACCTCTGTCTGAAACCACCTCCTTAGGAAACCCTGCCATGGTGAAGACACCAATGAGGGCTTTGGCTACTGCAGGAGTTGTAGTAGTCCTAAGGGGCATTGCCTCAGGATACCTAGTGGCATGATCTACTACTACTACTAGTATAAACCTGTTTCCTGATGCTGTGGGAGGTTCAAGTGGACCCACTATGGCCACACCTACCATTTCAAAGGGAACCTCAATCACTGGTAGAGTAATCAGGGGGTCTTTGGGTGTCCACCTGTTTTGCTACTTACTTGACAAGTTACACAGGAGCTGACAAATTCCTTTACCTTCTGAGACATCTGGGGCCAGTAAAAGTGGCTAACTAGGTTTTCCCAGGTTTTGGTTTGGCCCTGATGTCCAGGTAGGGGGATGTCATGAGCTAAAGTTAGTAAGAACCCCCTGTACGTCTGAGGCACTACCACTCTCCTAGTGGCTCCATGGTGGGTGTCCTTGGCCTCAGTGTACAGTAGTTCCTCCTTCCAATAAACTCTGTGGGTACCACTGACATCTCCCTTTTCCTGGGTAGCAGCTTGCTGCCTCAGGCTTTCAAGAGTTGGAGAGTCTTGCTGTCCAAGGCACAGTTCTTCCTTAAAGGGTCCCCCTGGGCCTAATAAAAAAAAAAAATAAAGAGTGAAATGTACCACCATGATGAAAGCGTCATAATTCAGATACAGAATAACAATTACATTACAACATTTTTAGTTGTTGTACACCCTCGTGTGGGATGGAACCAAAGAGCAGCGGATTATTATAACACCAATGAAAAAATTTCCATGCTTTTTGTTGAAATTATATTGGTAATCCAAACGGAAAATGGGGAGGGAGCAAAGTTCAAAACTGCTATACATAATTTTCTATCCAGTTTCTTAAGTCACTATGGTTTCATATGCTGGAACATTTACTGGTATGATAATGTTTGTGCCTAGGGCTTGTCATAGAAAGGTTCTTTGGAAGAAAGGGGAGTACAGAAACTGGTCTGAAAAAGCTGGCTGCCTTATACCCTTCTGCCAAGTTCTTATTTTGATGTTTCATTCTTTCCAAGGTTTTGTGCTGTTTCTTTCTTTTCTAGTTCTTGTGCTGCTAGTGACAAAAATTTGACGGTGTTGCAAGACCGTTGAACTGAAGAACCGCTGAGGCATTTTATGACAGCCGCTCTGCAGGTCCGGATTTGAGTTTCTCTTAGGATTGGCCTTAAAAGTGTCGTCCTTGGGTTATGTAGTGCCGGACAGATGCACAATAGATGTAGTAGTGACTCTGCTCCATTACCACAGAGGCGGCAGTCCAGGGATGGCCAGGTCTGTAGCCATTTTGGCGTGAGATCTTTATTTGAAAAAGAACCCAATCTCAGTATGGTCATTTTCCGCTTGTAGTAGTCTCTGAAGCATTCTTGAAGATAGGGTTGTGGTTTCATATGCTTATAGGATGGGATCACCGACCATGCATGACTTTTACCGGCAAATATGGTTTTATCGGTTTGAAACGATTTTTTTATTGATTTGTTTGTGATTTTTTTAAAAACAGGGTATGACATGGGTGTTTGCCAGGCTTCCTCCAGATTTATCGTTGGAAGCGCTTGTTTGAAAATTTGGCATATTGAATTTTTGTAACTTGATGTTCGAGGCATATGAGCTGCAGATCACACACTGAGGATAAGATCGCCATCTGGTGTTGGGCTCGGATGATTGCAGGTTGTTGTTGTCTTCGGAGAAGTCTTTGGTCACGAGGTTGGTGACTCCTCCCCTGGACAACAGTGCGCATGGGCATCCACTCCATCGGCAGATTGTTTTTTTCCGCCATTGGGTTCGGATGAACTTTTTTCCGCTCCAGCAGAAAACTTCCAGCAATCAATTTAACTCTTTAATCTTCATTTCATCGACGTCGACATCAACTCGGACCGGTTCCGGAAGCGGCTGATGGACAGGACACCCTTCAAAAAATGCCCCCAGTGTGGAGCGAAGTTCCCCCACAGTGACCACCACGAGGTTTGCAACCTCTGCCTGTCGCCGGAACACAACGAGTCCACCTGTCCAGCTTGTTCCGCTTTCCGTTCGAAGAAGACCCTCCGGGACCGAAGAGCTCGACGCCATATTATGGCCAAACCAGCTCCAGAACCGGAGGACATCTTTGCTCAAGATGTTCCCGAAGACGACACCGAAGATCTCGAGATCGTGTCCGAAGCCGACGATTCCGATGACCTCATCACTCCAGGGCAGCGTGTGAGTACCACCCCCCCTGCCCCTGCCCCATCCAAAAAAGCATTGGTCAAGACTCCGCCAGTTGGGCCCAGTCGCGACCGGAAATCCTCTTCAGAAGCCCCGCCCTCGGGCCCGGCTCCGAAGACAACTAAGCCTGTGGGTGGCTCGGGCTCGAGCAAACCTCACCTAATTGTGCCTTTAACACCCTCGGCACCCAAACACCCATTGTCGGCACCGAAACAGGCTCCAAGACCGAAATCTCCTTCGGCACAGAAACGTTCCTCGGCACCGAAGTCTCCACCGGCACCGAAACGTTCTTCAACATCGATGCCTGAAAGTCCGTCGGCACCGAAACCTCAGTCGGCACCGAAACCTCAGTCGGCACCGAAACCTCAGTCGGCACCGAAACCTCAGTCGGCACCGAAACCTCAGTCGGCACCGAAACCTCAGTCGACACCGAAAAATCAGTCGACACCGAAAAATCAGTCGACACCGAAAAATCAGTCGACACCGAAAAATCAGTCGACACCGAAAAATCAGTCGACACCGAAAAATCAGTCGACACCGAAAAATCAGTCGACACCGAAAAATCAGTCGACACCGAAAAAATCATCGGAGCCGAAAACTGCGTCCCCGCCGAAACAAGCTCATAAAGACCCGAAGCGGACGTCACAGACACCACCTTCGGAGCCAGATGATCTTTTTCGACCAGATCCTACTCAGAAGCGGATCTATATCAATCCTAAAACGGGACATGTGACTGCCATCCCATATAAAAAGCGGAAGCTGGACACTACACCTCCCCCAGCTCCCATACGGAAAAAGGACTGTGCTACTTCACCACTTCGTCCTTCCTCTCCTGTTTTACCTCCTAACCCGTCCCCCCCTCCTCCTCCTGATTCTCCTTTACCTTTACCTTTACCTTTACCATCTCCCTATCATTCACCTCCTCCACAGGATGATAATGATGACTTAGGGGGAGGGGCGGACCCTGATTTATTTGATGATCCTGTTGACCCAAACGACCCTTTTACGTTCCCAGACCCAGCACCCATGGATGACTGGTCTTATCCTATACCTGACATGCCTGACCCCACTACCTACCCTTCCAAGCCCTCCCCTCCTGATGACCACCTAGGGTACGGCCAACTTATAAATAGGGCAGCAACATTCCACGGCGTTACTATGCACACAGACGCCATTGAAGAGGACTTCCTCCTTGATACCTTTGAGCAGTCACAAAAGACTGTTCACATACTGCCCATGATCAAAGGGGTCATAAAGCATGCTACTGAAGTCTTTAAAGACCCTGTTCGAGCTAGGGTTCTCAACCCACGCATCGAAAAAAAGTACCGACCAGCCCCGCAAGACCCTGCATACATTAAGGCCCAGCTCCCTTTAGACTCCCTAGTCGTATCAAATGCCAGGAAGCGCGCTAACTCACAGACAACTGGAGAAACGCCTCCCCCAGACAAGGAGTCTAAGCTTTTAGAAGCCTCGGGCAAACGGGTCGCCGCGCAGGCGGCTAACCATTGGCGTATTGCGAATACCCAGGCCCTGTTAGCCAGGTATGATAGAGCGCATTATGACCAACTTGAGGACCTTATGCAACATCTGCCTGAACCTTTTAAGTCCCAGGCCTCTGACCTCATCCAAGAAGGCAAATTAATATCTAATGCCTCCATTAAATGCGCCTTAGATGCAGCAGACACTGCTTCTAGAGCGGTCAATACTGGCGTCTTACTCAGACGACATGCCTGGCTCCGTATTTCCGGTTTTAAACCGGAGGTTCAAACCGCAATTTTAGCTCAACCTTTCAACCAAGAGCAGCTATTTGGCCCTGCAGTGGATACTGCATTAGAAAAAATGAAAAAGGATAATGAAACTGCCAAGTCTATGGGAGCACTGCAGTCTCATCAAAACCGGGGTTCCTTTCGTCGCTCCTTTTATAGAGGAGGCTCCAAAAACACATCAACTGAGACCACGTCCACCTTTAAAAATTCTGGACAAACATCCCCTAACAGAGGTTACTTCCGGGGAGGTTATAGGGGAAACAATAACAAAGGTCGAGGACGGGGCAACAACAACAACACCCGCACCTCACCAGCCACCAAACAGTGACTTGCCACCACTCCCCCCAGACCATTCCACTCCGGTCGGGGGGCGACTCCAACAATTCCTGCCTGTCTGGACTTCCATCACCACAGACAGGTGGGTAAGACAAATTATCCAGTCTGGCTACTGCCTCGAACTCATACAATCCCCCCCAAACATACCGCCCAAACAACGTCCAATGTCCTCGCATCATCTCTCTCTCCTCAAACAAGAAGTTCAATCCCTGTTACAAAAACATGCGATAGAACCAGTCCCCCTTCAACATCAGGGAAAAGGGGTATATTCTCTATACTTCCTCATTCCCAAAAAGGACAAAACACTAAGGCCCATACTGGATCTCAGACTACTAAACCAGTATATACATTCGGATCATTTTCACATGACCACTCTCCAACAAGTCCTCCCACTTTTACAACAGGGAGACTTCCTCGCCACATTGGACCTCAAGGACGCATACTTTCACATCCCTATGCATCCCGCTCACAGAAAATATCTACGATTTGTGGTAGATGGGCAACACTATCAATTTACAGTTCTCCCATTCGGAGTAACAACAGCACCCAGAGTGTTCACCAAGTGCCTAGCAGTCGTGGCAGCGCATCTCAGAAGACAACAGATCCATGTCTTCCCCTATCTGGACGATTGGCTCATAAAAGCCAATACATACCAAAAATGCGTTCTCCACACTCATCGCACAATTCAAACTCTCCACGATTTGGGATTCACTATCAACTACCCCAAATCCCACCTACAACCTTCCCACTTACATCAGTATCTAGGAGCAACCATAGATACATCCAAAGCCATTGCCTATCCCAGCACAGCCAGGATAGCCAGTATACAAAATCTCATCTCTCAATTTCAAACTCATCCATCTCTTCCAGCAAGAGTGTTCATGCAGCTCCTAGGCATGATGGCGTCGTGCATCTCCATAGTCCCACACGCACGACTTCAAATGCGTCCCTTACAAGAGTGCTTAGCACAACAGTGGAACCAAGCTCACGGACAACTTACCGATCTGGTGTTGGTGGACAGTCGCTCACTTCGATCACTGAAATGGTGGAACACCATCAACCTGTCCAAAGGGAGACCGTTCTTAGAGCCTCTTCCACAAGTTGTGCTAACTACAGACGCATCTCTCACGGGGTGGGGAGCCCACCTCCTTCACCATACCACTCAGGGCAGATGGACCAGTCAACAAAAACTGCTCCACATCAACCACCTGGAACTCTTAGCAGTGTTCCTAGCACTAAAATCCTTTCAAATTCACCTAAAGAACAAAACTGTCCTCATACGCACAGACAACATGACGACAATGTATTATATACAGAAACAGGGAGGGACACACTCTCTCCAACTGTCCCAACTGGCACAGCAAATCTGGAGATGGACAATTCCCCAAAACATCTACCTGTTAGCAGAACATCTCCCAGGGATCCACAACCAAGTGGCCGACCTCCTAAGTCGCCACACACAACAGATCCACGAATGGGAACTACACCCCAAGGTTCTACTCCCCTTCTTCCAAAAGTGGGGACAACCAGACATAGACCTGTTCGCCACTCCCGAAAACACAAAATGCCCAACCTTCGCCGCCAGGTTTCCACACCCACAGTCGAAGGGCAATGCCCTATGGATGAACTGGTCAGGCAGATTTGCGTACGCCTTTCCGCCTCTCCCACTAGTTCCATTTGTGGTACGCAAACTGAAACAACAGTCACTAACACTAATACTAGTGGCTCCCACTTGGGCACGTCAACCGTGGTTCACCACACTTCTGGAACTATCTTTAGTTCCACATCAAAAGCTACGCCTCTCCCCGGATCTGTTAACCCAGAACCATGGAGAAATCAGACACCCAGATCCTCAAACACTGAACCTAGCGATCTGGCTCCTGAGGTCTTAGAGTTCGGTTACCTCAATCTCCCTCCAGACTGTATGAATATCATAAAAGAAGCCAGACGCCCTACTACTAGAGCGTGTTATGCCGCTAAATGGAAACGATTTGCCATCTACTGCGCTAATAATAACATACATCCATTGGATGCTTCCATCCAAAACATCATTTGCTATCTACTACACTTGCAAAGATGCAATCTAGCGTATTCCTCTATACGATTACACCTAGCAGCCTTGGCAGCCTACTTGCAAAATAGGCAACACCTGTCCCTTTTTAAGGTACCAGCCATCAAAGCGTTTATGGAAGGTCTCAAAAGGATTCTTCCCCCAAGATTGCCACCTGCCCCAGTGTGGAATCTCAATGTGGTTCTAACAAGACTCATGGGCCCCCCATTTGAACCTATGCACAAATGTGAATTGCAATTCCTAACATGGAAGGTAGCCTTCCTTATCGCAATCACTTCCCTGCGCAGAGTAAGTGAAATACAAGCCCTTACACTTGAAGAACCTTTCTTACAACTACACCGTAACAAAGTGGTTCTTAGGACAAACCCTAAATTTCTTCCAAAAGTGATTTCCCCTTTCCACCTTAACCAATCAGTAGAACTACCGGTCTTTTTCCCAAATCCAGACTCGGTAGCTGAAAGGGCCCTACATACCTTAGATGTTAAAAGAGCATTGCTTTATTACATCGACAGAACAAAACCTTTTCGAAAGACAAAACAACTCTTTGTTGCTTTCGCGCCACCACACAAAGGCAACCCAATCTCCAAATCAGGGATAGCCAGGTGGATAGTTAAATGCATCCAAATATGCTACCTCAAGGCTAAACGTACACTCACAGTTCCCCCTAGGGCGCACTCCACGCGTAAAATAGGGGCTTCTATGGCCTTCTTAGGCAATATTCCCTTAGAAGACATTTGCAAGGCAGCCACATGGTCTACCACGCATACCTTCACTAAACACTATTGTGTTGACGTGCAGGCCAAACAACAGGCCTCCGTGGGCCAGGCTGTCCTAAAAACTTTATTTCAAACTGCTGCAACGGATACAGGCGACCACCGCTAAGGGGAGCACTGCTGTATAATCTATCCTCAGTGTGTGATCTGCAGCTCATATGCCTCGAACGGAATATGCTACTTACCAGTATGCATCTGTTCTTGGCATGTAGAGCTGCAGAGTCACACACGCCCGCCCGCCTCCCCGGGACCTGTATCTGTTCCAGCATCCGTCTTACTTAGACATTACACATGGACATCCTTTCTTTCTTTTCTATATACTCCATCTTTTCCCATCATGGCGAAAAACAATCTGCCGATGGAGTGGATGCCCATGCGCACTGTTGTCCAGGGGAGGAGTCACCAACCTCGTGACCAAAGACTTCTCCGAAGACAACAACAACCTGCAATCATCCGAGCCCAACACCAGATGGCGATCTTATCCTCAGTGTGTGACTCTGCAGCTCTACATGCCAAGAACAGATGCATACTGGTAAGTAGCATATTCCTTGTATTTCTACCTCCTCCCAGCAGTGGTGGGCAAGCGTGTTGTCTTCTGCAGCCCTCATATGCCAGTAATATTTGGCCAGGGCACCTTGTCTGGCCTGCGTCTGGTCGTTAATCCATATTCCAGGCGTATCTGCGCCTGAGAGATGTGTCGTGGGATTAAAAACTGTTTTTTTTTTTTAACAGTCTGGACTGGGCTAGATTTAGCATTTGGGAGTCTGTAGTATTCAGCATTTCCGAGCCATATGTTATCGCTGGGAAAAAGTTTGCAGCCACTGCCTTTAGGAGATGGTTTGTTGAGCTGCCACTTAAGCTTTTCTGTAAAGTTTTGAAAGCAAAGCATAATTGTTTGGTTTTTGTGTTGGCATGTTCTAGGTGTTGTTTGAAACTTAAATGGCAATCTAAAAGAACCCCCAGATATTTATAAACTTCTACCTGCGATAAAATACTTGTTTATCCTCCAGATGAATTTGGGGCGTTTTTTTATGAGTGCTGGAAAAACATAAAACATTAGATTTATTTAGATTCATTATCAGATGTTCTTTTGAAATGTATATTTCTAGTTGAGAGATCCGGCGCTGTAGACCAAACGGAGTTTGAGAGAGTAACACGATGTCGTCTGCATACAACAGGCTTGCTATTGGTGTCTTTCCCAATTTGAGTGGGTCTCCATGAATGAGACTAAGGTTGCTTTCTAAATCAGCCGTGTAGAGGTTGAAAAGACATGGCGCCATAACACATCCTTGCTTTAGCCCATTTTTTGTTGGAAATTTCTTGGTTAAACTCCGGCCATCTCCTTTTTTTTTTTTTCTGAACCCAGGTTTGTGAATATAGGTTGATGATTGCTTCTAGTAATTTGGAGGGAATCCCCCAAGCTTTCATTTCAGCCCATAGCTTGGCTCTTGGCACTTTGTCAAAGGCTGCTTTGAGATCTACGAAACGTGTGTAGAGGATGTTTGAATTGGCAATCGCTTTCTTTGCTAAGAGGGTGAGTGCTGAAATATTGTTAAAGTCCCCATGCTGACTCTGAACCCAGTCTGTGTTTTCGAGATTACTTTTACAGCTTACCCATATCTCCAAGTCTGCCAGTAGATTTGTTGCGTAGATCTTGGCCTCTACATCTGTAAGGGCTATCAGTCTGTAATTGCTGGGGTCTGAGTGTGTTCCTGACTTATAAATGGTTTGAAGGATACTGCCCCTCCAAGAGTCAGGAATATTTCCAGTCTCTAAGCTCTTGGAGAACAGAGGGGTTAGATA